>NW_009951796.1:264731-268276 GCF_000747805.2 Chaetura pelagica | reverse complement strand
GCTGGGGAGGGGATGGGGCTGTGGGCTGGTAACCGCAGTGAGGCGGTGGAGAACAAAGCCTTTTTATGTAAGGGAAAATTATGCAAAACGTGCGTGGCTCGAAGTGCTGCAGGTACAAACCACGAGCACACAAGCAGCTCCGTCCTGCCGGAGCGTTGCGCCCGATGGGATCTGCCGAAGAAAGGCTCCTTGCCTCAATTTGTTGTGTACGCGGTTGAGACGCTAATTACAACCTGCCGCTGGAGTCAGATGCGCTTTGTGAAACACCTTTGGGAAAGCAGGGGGTGTGCCCTGCGCCGTTCTGGATGTAAGATACCAAGCTAATTTGTTTTGCCGTGCTAAGCAGGAGCTTTAAGTTTTCCTCTTAATAAAAGAGATGCTCTGGTTCTTTGGTGGGTTTTAATTTAGGCTTCTTCCTGATAGGAATTAGCAGGCTCTCCCATAGAGGTGATCTTTAAACGTAAATCATGCGGTAGAATGAGATGTATATATATGTATTTGCTAAGTCTTACTTAATTCTCGGTCTCTAGCATCTCTTTGTGTAATTTGTCATGCCTTTGTAGTTGTGTCGATAAGTCTCCATCCTTTCTCAAAACACCCATTTGCTGTCCAGCATTTGCACTGCTAGCAGTTGATAAAACCTAAATGGTTTGTTTTCAGAAGGGTTCTTCCTTGCAAGACTGAAGTACATCATCCTTTTGGTTCTGTTTCTTCCCGTTTCCTCCACAAACCTTTGTTTTCTCCCAGTGAAAGGACCCATTTCTTTTCACCTGTGCTGGTTTAGACTTGCAGGGATGTCTAAACTGCAGATCTCATAGCCTATGCACCCAAGAAGAGGCTCATCTGCAGGATGTATTTATTTCTGTAGCTTCCCTTGCTTCCTTCCCGACTGGATGATGTGATCACAGCATCTCAGCTTTTGCTGGGCAGAGAGAGAAAATGTGCTGAGAGAGCATTGCTTAGTGAAGTTGCTCCTGCCATTACTTCATAGATCACTAAGAAGTGATTCATCAACAATAGGAGAATGGGTATCTGCCCTGGGTGTGCTAAAAGCTCTCATCAGTTAGCACGGAGGCAGTCCAGTTAAGTTTGTGGATGGGCATATGTTTCTGCTGCTAGTGTTCGTAAAGAGTGGTATGTAAAAGGGAGCCCAGACTCAGCCCTGTGGCACCTAGGTCTAGGAACCGCTGAATTCCTCACTGTGTATTTCGTTTCACCCATTTGCAAAACCACTGCTAATGCACTCAGCAGTGAGCAGGACCCCAGTCCTACTGTGGTACCTATCTCCTGAAGGTGATTTCAGCAGTGAGGTGCAGTGCTGTAAGTTCTCTCTCCTTATCTTTTATCCAAGGGACAGGACTTGGTTAATGGAACTTTACAGTTTGTTCCATCCATATTGTGCTTTGCCTGTGGGCGTTTGAGAGACACCGGAGAGCTGTCATCCTGCAAAGAAAAAGTTGGTGTTCTTCTGTGGAGAATTTTAGCACTCTTTGAGCGTAGAGGGCAGTTCATTGTACTTATATTGCAGTTTGTTACATAAAGTGGCATTTGCACCCTTGATTTAGAGACCTGATGTAATTGTTAGGGTATGTTATGTCACTACCCACTTAGCTGTGCTCTTTAAATACATTCTGACAGTAAAGAAAAGTCATCGTTTAATGACCCCCCCCGAGCCTGGGGGTCTGTGCCTGGACATGAGTGATCTGATCACAGTTGTACCTAAATAAATTGCTGCAGTCTGTGGGTTAAGAATTCCCTTGTTGCTAGATATTTTTCCAGAAGCATACCTTTCCTTTCAGCCTGTGTTATCCTGCTTTCTGTATGAGTTAACATTTGCTGAACAATGTACCTGGATTTATGGGAGGTGACATTTGTGATGTGTACAGACACCAGAGCCCTGTGCTTACTTAACAGTTGCCTGAGCCATGGAAATTGCTAGAAATACTTAAGCACAGAAATGGATGTGTGAGGCACATTGCAGACTGCTGGACTATTTCAGCTATCACCCCCAAATGTGCCATGTTGTATGCATGTGTTGGAGACAAGTTTATTTTCTTAAGGGTGTAAGAAGAGGGAGAAGTCAAAAAGAATTCAGGTTGGGAGAATTTTATGATGATGTCTTGTGAAAAGTTACCTCTATTACTAAAAGCTATACAAAGTTGCGTGTTACTGACAGAACTTGTTATGCAGGTGCATCATCTGGGAGATCTGAAATCTGGCATGATGGGGCAAATGGCAATTAGCTTAAGAAGGGGGCAAAAAAGAAAAGATGTCATGATAGTGCTTCTTTATAAATGGTGGGTCAGTTCAAAGGCCCGAGTTCCTTACACGTTTCACCTATAGCACAGGCTGAGACTGTACTGAGAACTGCTCTGGTATAACCTCTGCTTACAGCAATATAAAAGAAACACCCATTGGCTTTATTGGGGTTCCCTGAAGAGGCGCTCCTGCCTGCAGGACATCTGTTGCTGACTTGAAGAGTTACCTAGAAAGGGATCAGGGTGTGTTACAGTTAACATGCATGTGAACGAGTAGCAGCCAGAAATTTGGAAAGCTGTAATATCCTGGGTTCCTAGGGCTAAGTGCCTTCCCAAGGTCCCTTCTAAATTGAATTATCTGACAATCTGGATATTTAGTTAGTGTGCTACCTGAAAGTCCGTATGTGTACTTGATGAAGAAATAAAATTAGGCATGTGCTGATATGTAAAATTGTTCCCTAAGACTTAAAGATGCTTGTTTTGGTCCATCTGGATTAATTCAGTTGTTTAAACACATGCTTAATTGCCCTTGAAAGTGAGCCTTAAGCATGCTTAAAAGTTAAGCATATTTTTAATGGAAAAGGGAATGTTTTTGCTGAAAAGAGAAAGAGTGTGAGTTTAGGGTATGTGGATTCAGTGGTGTAAGAGCCTTGGTGATGTTTGGTGGTGCCAAGCACCTCCAGAGAAAGCATGCAAGTGAACACTGTGCTTTGAAATCATGACGCTGCTCATCACTCTCCAAACACAAAGGTACATGCTGAGGAGAGTGTGGATGGGTCTTAGCATGTTTAGGGCTGGTGCTTTTTCTTCCATGCTTACGTTTCATGTGCAGGTGTGCTGTTTAGCAGCAGTTTGTTGTGCATCTTGGCTAATAAGAAAAAAAAGCCTGAGACTGATTTCCAGAGGGTGGAGTTGGTTTAGATGATAGGTACTGGGTACAGAGGTGGTTTGATAGACTGTCTGTTGAAGTAGAGGAAAATGGTTTTATTTCATGAGTAGGTTTAATCACAGGTTATGCTACTAAACTGTTGGAGGGTGTTTTAGAAGGAAATTGAATGTGACATTTGTAATTGCTTTCTAGGTATTGGAGGGAAGGACTGTTGTATCCATGGGGTTAATTTGGATTGCTGTGACCACATGGGTTGACTGTGCTAGCTGTTAAGAAGATTTGAGGTCTTGATTGACCCATTTTACTTTAACACTAATTGTTTGCTGCTGTATTAAGGAGAAAAGATGAGCTAATGCTGTTGCCCCTTATGGTTTTACACTCACTGCTGTTTTTCCCTA
>NW_009951796.1:207732-264549 GCF_000747805.2 Chaetura pelagica | reverse complement strand
ACTGCTGTTTTTCCCAACAGAAGTCTCACAGATGAAACTGATTTTTTTTCTTTTGTCTTGACTGAGGAGTTGAGCCCTTCTCAATCATTCAAAATGATAATGAGGCAACAGTTTTAGAGTGTCTGTGTGCTAAGTATCTGTCATCTTCGTTAGGTTGCCAGTTTGAAAGGAATTCTGGTGAAAAGAGGAGGCTTGGGCAAGCTCAGCAATATAAAGATTTATCAAATCTCTGTTTTCTGTAATCTGTGAGACAGGTTAGTGCTGGCTGATAAGGCTTGACCAATGTTACAATATATTGTTTCTCTTTGAGCATTTTTAAAATTTGTAGTTCTTCTAACTTTCTGTAGTTTAATAAGTATTTGTTTATTTAAGCACGTTGTGTCCATCTTCCAGATACAATACATATACTGTATGTTCTTATAGTATAAGGGAGATGATGGCACTGTTAGAAGCAAGAGTGTTAAGTGGAGAAAATCAATTTAACTGTTTTGAATTCACTGAATTTGCACCTGACTGGCACCATCTGGAAAAAGACAATGCTCCTTTCAGCTCTCTTTCCTCATTACTGAAAAACCTGTGGTACTTTTGCCCTTCAGGGAAATGATCAATTTATGCCTGGGAATTCTTAAATTATCGATTTGTAGGCAGAATTCAGCCTCTCAAGCAAATTCTGCTCCTTCGTTTACAATTGGCAGTCATGGATGCAAGGATCTGAGGAATATGACCTGTGTTGCTCCAGCCCCTGGCAAGAGGTAGGAAGAGTTTTCTGTTAGTACTAGCAGTGATGCAGTTAGATCGCAGTAGCTTCCAATGAGTTGAATCTAGGAAAACTTACTTTGCTGTTTGTGAAACCTGTCATTTTGTTTCCCGAGGGAGATGTAAGCCAAATTTTAGTAGCTGTTTGCAAAATTAGCTGTATGCAGCCTCTGAATAAACAGCATAATTTCCCCCCCCCCACAAAACCAGCAGTCTAATCATGTCAACTAACTTGACAGCATTTAATTATAAGACCTATAGATTAGATTAAACCAATGTTTTCACTTTGTTTTCTGGAGAGAATGATAGAGGCTGGTTTCTGGTTAAAACTAGCAACTGTTGGTTCTATTTTGAGGGACATACATTATATGCTAGAAGAGCTGCTTTGCTGTGCAAAACTTGTCACTTTTTCTGGGGTGCTGATCTTGGATGAGCAAGGTTAGAAAATACTTCAAAATGAGAATGTAGGATGAGAATATTATAAAGGTTCAGAGCAGAGTTAGGATTATGCTTTTGAAAATTCCAGGCGGGGACCAAATTTAATTCAGATATGAACAGCAAAAAGTGCTGTAGACCTTCAAGATTGACCTGGGTGCTTTACTGCTGGGCCAGAAACTTTGAGGAAAGCCTCTTTTCTGTGTTAGCTGTGAAATGGGTTGAAAGCGTGTGTTCAAAATCCTTTGACTTTAAGGAGGGTTCAGGTCTGGATCTGAATTCTGGCTAGCTGGAAAGCTGGTGAGGTTGTTTAAGCTAACCATCTCTTATTGTGCCAAATTACTCTGTTTTCTGCAGCAACCTTACTGTGGCTGCCAGATCTGAGCAGAAAGACCTGATCCTCCCCTGGGGAATGTGCCTGGACTCTGGACCCGAGGCTGGACGCTACAGTGCAGTGACTCTCAGGGCCAACATCCAACACTTGCTAATTTTAACATCCTTCCACTGTCCCCTGTCTGACTGTGGGACAGAGAGAGCTGAAGGCCCTTTAAAGCCCTTGTCCTGTTCTTGCAGCTGCTTCCATGTGTTCTGGTAAGGTGTGTTTGGGCACCCATTCCTGTTCTGGCTGTGTGCTATTGCTTGGAGAGCAGAGTTTGAGCTCCTGTGGCTGTTGCTTGACGCACAGCAGCCGTGCGTTCCTGTGCAGTGTGCCTCTCATGGACAAATCCCTGTCTGCTGGGGGCTTGATGTGCTTTTCAGGTGTCTCAGGCTGCTGTCAGGTGGCTGTGTCTCAGGGCGTGGTTGGTGGGCTGGCTGCCACTCCTGCTTGCAGCAAAACATGCAGTTAGGCATTTGCCTGCTTCCCTAGAGTCATGATGCAGTCAATACTACAAAATACTAGAAATGTTTGAGAAGGCTGAGGAAAAAAATCCACAGGCTCAAAAAAACTGAAGTGGAGTTAAATGGTTTGCAAAGGAAAAGGAGATTGAAGCTTGCTCCTCAAGGGGTGGTCTGGGTGTTTGGTCATTCACATTCCATCCTGCTCGTTGACCTGAAGCTTAGGGTGGGAGGGAATCGGAGGTGAAGCCGAGTGTGCTGGCCCTAAGTTGCTTCCTGACCTGGAGAACTACCCTGCCCTCTTTCAGCACTCCCCCACATCTGTATTGGAAAATATGTGGTGTAGGGAGATTTCTGACTTGAGGGAGTCAGCTCCTCCTGGTGTGAATCAGAGTTGTTCTTGATTTGCACCCGTTCAGTCAGGGCAGATTTTGGCCCTAAGGATGCTCTTCACAAGCTGTTAGCATGCTCAGAATACACCTGGGAGCTAGTGTCTGTGTTGCCATGAGTCCAGAGCAGACCTGGCATTTAGGGTTGGGGCTAAGTGTCTGGAAGAAAAGCGGCAAGCTATTTTTTTGTTCCCATTCCCATCTGTTCTGATATGATTGATTTGATGACCCATAAAGAAAATTACCCCCAGAAAAATGATGAAGAAACTTAGGAATTGGGAGGAAGAATTATTTTTGTTTAGGGAGATAAAATACGTGTTTCCTGGAGTAGTAAAGGGAAAGTTTGCAAACATATGAGAGTAATAAAAAAAAATTTTATAAAGGAAAAAAAAAAGAGGAAAAACAAACAAAAGTCTCTCTGTGGGGGATGGGGAACAGTTAATAACATGATTCATTCCAAAGCGCAAGGGATAGAGTGTGGTAAATAGGAGCTTTCATTCCATGTTGTTCTGCAAAGTTAAGCTTTCAGGGGTATAGAGAGCTAGTTGTGCTTCTAAATAAAACTTAGCAGAATATTGAATGTAAGCATTTCATATTACCCAGTGCTATCTGATGCAGCATATCATAAATTTATGTCTAGGACTTTGACTAAAAGACATCTGGTAATATGACAAACGAATATCTAGAATTTTATATTCCTCATAGTTTGCCAAAATTAGCAGCAGTGATTTATAGATAATGCAGTCCTTTAAGTTAGATCATTTTAAATGGCATGCTCTGAGTGTTGCTTGAAACACTGTCAGTATTTTGGATGAAAGATAAAAAATACCCAAATGTGCCTTTCAACGTGAATAATAAAAAACTTGTTTTATAGAATGCATTTGAAAAAGTGTAGTCAAATTGCATTCA
Source organism: Chaetura pelagica (assembly GCF_000747805.2). Taxonomy (NCBI): domain Eukaryota; kingdom Metazoa; phylum Chordata; class Aves; order Apodiformes; family Apodidae; genus Chaetura; species Chaetura pelagica. The sequence continues at coordinate 261,223 of NW_009951796.1, read as the reverse complement.
CCTGTAGGAGAAAACAGTTTCTATGAGCAAAGAAACTGAATTCAATCAGGCTTCTTTTTTGTCTTCACTTGTTTTGGTCCTCTGTAGAGTTGCAGCATCACTGTTAGCAATAAGTGGAATTAATAATATGTTGCAAAGCTTTAATTGATAATTACAGGCACTTGGAAGTTAAAAACACATTTCCTCATTTTACCATATTTATGATATTGATTCTTCAGATGCCTGAATGGTTGTGTTTGTTTAGGTGGTAAGGCTGGTATCAGGATGCCAGCACTGACCCATTTTATTACCTGTAATTACCAGCAGGTACAGAGTCAATCAAGCCTTATTCATCAGCTGTCTCTGCAGCCCTTGAGTCCATTTAGAGCCTGACTTTTGGGTGAATGCTGACTGCTGCAGGTGCTGCCAATGCTGCTTAATGTGCACCAAGCAGCTGGAATGATGGGGGTTTTATGTTCCTGCATTCGTCTGGACTAAATTGCCTTTGAATCCTATATCATCAGCTCAGGCTTTGAGACGCTGGTAGTAAGCCTTGTGCCTTGTTTTTCAGTCTTTATGAACTGTATTCTGTTTGTTGTCTTGCAGTCTTGAATGTGTGCACTTTAGTTCGGAAGAGAGTAGACCTTGACTGTAACCATTTTTATTTTTTTTTTTAATTTTTCAAAGATGCTGACAGTGGCAGGGTTCAGTTGACGTGGATAATGTGTACCTTCCTGAGGTAGCAGATAAAAATGCTTCTTTTAAGGCAGATACTCCTTTTTTGGGTGGGGTCATGAGTTTTGTCTTGTCTTCCCATGATGGGGACAGAGCAGCATGGTGAGGGTGAAAGCTGTACTTACAGTAACTAGCTTGGTTACACTTTGAGTTAAGTATTTTAGAATGTAATGGTTTTTTTTATAGACAATTACAAGTAGGAGGAATGGAATAAATACTTGTAAAAAATATTGGGCAAACCTATTGTGTTCCATACTTCAGGCCATGAAGCTGTCTTTACTACTAGGATCAGAAAAAAAACTATTTCCTTGAAGACATGGTATTGCAGATTTGGCATTATGGGTCATTTGTCTGGGTCAGCACCCGTGGATTTGCTTTACCCTTACTGCTGTGCCATTCCCAGATGAATTTCAGTTCTGAGATTTCAGTCATTTGAACAATCTGAGTTGTCTTTGTTCCTGATTTGTTTTATATTCTGATAAAAGAATTTTTTCTTAAGAGGCTGGAGACTCCTTCTGCATTCTAAGTTATTGCAAGATCAGTCCCAGTGACATTGCTTATTGACTTTAGTGTGCAACAGAGTAAGTGAACTCTCTGTGTCCTGGGATGAACAAGGGAATTAATATTTTTGGTGTAGTGTGTAATTGTGTTTTCTCTGGCAATGTTTTGGTGCCTTTTTCTAACTTGCCTAAGGGAGGTGGAAGGTAAGTAAAAAAAGAGTTTTCCTACAATGGAGGAGTGATCTCCACATGCATTAAAAAGGGGAAAAAGAGGTGCCTATGTCAAAGGCATGAGTTATGTTTTTATTTGAAAAACTAGCTGTGAAGACTTGTTTCAGCTGTAGCTGGTAGGTTTCACAGCAAGCAGAACAGTAGGAATAGAATTTGCCTTTCTAAGTTTTCCAGAGGCTGTTTAACAACAGATATAAAGAAGCATCTGTATCCCTACATTCACTTATTTTCCCTATCCAAACATAATATAAGCATAACTTTATTTTGGATTCTGTTCCCCTCATACCTTTACATTTGGAAAGTCTAGTATATTTATTGTTTGCTCTATTGCCCTTACCTGCAGGGAAGACATGATCCAGATTGAAGTGTAATCCTCCTAGATTAGTAAACATGCCCTGCCTTGTGCCTGTGTCACTACGCAGAGATGAGTAGCTCTTTCAAGAACGTTTTGAGGCTTGTGAAAATCATGTCTAGTAGAAACTTTCCTTTTAAAAGGTATTAAAATATGCAAATAAGTGGGGAAGCAAGTGCGCCTCAAGAATAAAGGTGCTACGTTTCTAGTTACTTGTTAGTATTTCCCTTTCCATGATGGATTTATTTTGCAGCTGAACTTGAAAATCCTTCCCAAGTAACAGTGGTACTGGGCAATTTCCCTTTCTACTGTACCTCTGCTGCATTTAAGTGTCTCTTTTCATTTATTGCTTTTTGGTTTTGTCACTTGTTTTGCATTGAAACATAGCTCTGGGCAGAACCTCACATAAATGAGAAACCCGCTATATAGATGAAACAATGGAAAAAGAACCTGTGGTGTTCTGCTGGACCTTGTTTTGAAATGAGGAGTTGCTCCCCTTTTCAAGGAGCTTACGGAAGTAATGGGTAGTGTGCAGGACATCCATGGGGTGGATGGTGTGTGCCAGTGGGTGGGGCTCTGGGCTCCTGGTGGGAGCTTCTGGCATGGTCATCATGGGTGGGCTGTTGGTTTGGGTTTGACTTTATCCTGTTTGTTTAAGTTCTGATTCATAGTAGAACCAGAGCAGTTCCTCTTGGCTTGGAAATTACTCCTGTGGGGTTTTAATGGGCCAATTTCAGCCTTGTCTTTGCAAAATCGTCCTCTCTGTTTCCAACAGTAATTTGATCAGGGCCTCACACTCCCATAGGCACTTAGAGACCATGCCAGCGGCTGCCAGGTGCTGAAGTGGTCCACAGGCTGTGGCTCTACTGGGTATTTGGTTTATGCCTGAGCCTGGGAAAGCAGGATCCTGGCTGCTGTGGAAGGGCAAGACAGTTTTGCCCTCTGTGTCTGCTGAGCAGTAACAGTTGCTGTTCTTTATCCTACTAATACCCAAGGACAGCAGGAGCATGAAGCCTGACTGTCCAGAGCTCTGCAGCACAGCCCCTTTCCATGCACTGGAAGGAGTCATGCAGCCTTGTCTCTTTACTGTAGCAAAAATCAGTTTTCTCTGCCCCATTGGGGAAATACCAATACAATTTTGCTGTGTGTATCCACAGCCCCTGGTACTTGTACATACCCAGTCTGAGACAGTTCCTGAGATCAGACTACTGCAAGTGCCCAAGTAAATGTCTGCGGGTTTTATCCTGAAATATGAGACACTCTCTGCAAATAAATGTTAGTGCAATAGTGGGGCCCAGGAGAAGCCTTCCATTTTGGGAGTCTAGGATGGGATCTCTTGGCAGCCAAGGCTTTTTTCAGCTGTTGGGGTCCTATTTGACCCGTGGTGCCCAGCCTAGCCCGAACTCATGGGAAGCCAGATTGGAAAGCTGAGGCAGGGGGATGTTTGGCAAAACTGACAGACTTTCTACCAGTCCCCCTCTGAGATGCACCAGAGCACTGGTGAAGAGGAGGGACAGGAATGTGTATCTGAGAGCTGCAAGGCCTTTACCTGGATGAAAGACAGGGATTTTCAGGAAGTTAATACTCTGCTTTGAAAATAAAGATCACAGGATCTAAACCTCCCTTAATAGGCTGTGTTGCTCTCCGGAAGGCATCAAATGACACCAGTTGTGAATCTTGGACTTGTAAAATCATCCCTGCCTTTTATATAGTGGTTCTGCTCTAAAAACCCTGCTTTCTAGCCTTTTAATTATTTTTCATTTTTCTTTTTGATGGTGAGTGAAGAATGCCAGACATGGGGTTACAGTGGAAATGTTGCACTTGGCTCCCTTCCTGTTACCAGTCTGAAATACCCTTGGCACAGCTTTTTGCTGGTACTCACAGGGAGATATGTATGGTAATAAACAGCACTTCTAGGGTTTCTGCTGCAGGCTCTGAACGTTGCTGTGCTGCAGCTGACTTGCTTGCAACAAAGCCCTTGCCTGTGTCTTTAATGAAAGACTGTCCTGAAGTAGAAATTGCTTTCCTTGGAATTAGAGGAGGAGAGATGTGTGTTTTGAGGAAAAGCTAAGCCAGGAAACACCTGGCAACCAGATGGCCCCTATGCTGCATCATACCCACACCTTCATTAAGGATTACTGTGGCTGTCTCTGGGTAATAGATTTAGAGGTTTGGGGTCACAAAGAATTAGAAAATTGTAGCCAGTTGCAATTAAATGTAAGTTATTTTTAGAGGACAAAGAACTGAGCTGAACTGAAAGCTGAATTGGAGCTACTTGACATGTTAGGGCTCAAATACTATGGGTAGCATTTTCTAGGGGACTAACAAAAGAGCCCTTGCACTTCAGTCAGAGGTACAAAGCAACCCAGGATGGTGGCAGGTGGGCTGAAGGCAGCAGAGCTGTGAGCCCTGGCAGTAGTGTAAAACTGGTATTATTCTGCTTCCTGAGGGCAGCTGGCATTATGTATTTATCTCTGAATATTTGTGTGCAACAGGTGAGGCTTGTTCAGACCATTGCTAAGGATAGGACTTTGTGGTTTGCAATGAACCTGATTCAGTATGTTACACTAATGTTTACCTGTGTTTGATTTTGTTTTGTATTTCCTCTTCAGTGTGCCTGCAATCCAGAAAGGACAAACTCAGAGGTGTTTAAATTTTCAAGTGAATTGTGAGAATATCACTAGGAAAATAGAGCATTGGGAAGAACTGTGCTAGCACACAACATTTTCTGTATTGTTGACCAGTTGGCAGCAGCATTTGGTGGTGCTGTGGGCCAGGAGTTCTTGCTGGTCCTGTATGGGTGCACAGAAGTGAGCATGAGGACACTACATTCTCCTACATCCCCTGTTTTCACCTGTCTACTCTGGCAGGTAAAAGAGGCATAGCAGTACAGAGATGTATGAGTAGGTTTCAGCTGTCTCACTGTTGCACTAAAGATGGGAAATTCCCTATCTTGAGGGAGTTTCTGTCAATCAGAATCTGTCTCCCAACTCTTGCCAGATCCAGGACTGATTGGTACTGTTTTACACTGCTAACCTGCTCACTGACCTGCTTTGAAAGGCCTTTGAGTACATTGTGGCAATAACAAGCAGAGAAGAAACTCTTCCAGTTCAGGGGTGGTGTAAATTGATTGCCTTCCTAACAAACGCTTTGGAGCATCTGCAGGAAGCTTGAGTAGGTTTGCATTTCTTCTGTACTTGTGACATTGATGGCATAAAAACATTGCTGGCTTTTACCATGTCTATTCTTTGAGCAGCTTTTTTGCAGACAGTATATCTCTTGTCACTTTTGTATTAAAATGTTGATAAGCACAACTTGAAAGTACTTACCATTGAAATATCTATTTAGTTACTTATTAGTGTTGATATCAAAACCTATTGTGAATTTCAAGTTCTGAGGAACCCACCTACAAAACTCTGTGTTTTATATATAACTTAAGTTTTTTAAGGCCTACTACCTGTGGGGTTGGTTCTGCAGCTGAAATCCTTGTTAAAGATGAGCTAACTTGAATTATGTAATGGAAGTGTTTCTACTTTATTCAAGACAAGCCAATGACACCCTACCACATGATACGCAGTAGCCACATGAATATGGAACAACTTTGTCTTAAAAGGGTGGATCAAGTTGTTTGGAAAGTCCTGTCATTTTCTCATCTCCCTGAACCTGAAAGGCTATGTGGTACTTTTTATTTTACCCTTGGGAGAGGAAAATAAATCTTAGCAGTTCTTGAAAGCTACTGCCCTTGGTTAGGCAGTCATTACATTAACAGTTCGTTGCCCAGATAGTCTGGAATATTGTTGTGGTGTCTTGAACCAGTGCAAAACCCTACAGCAGCAACTTTGGAAGAAAAGCAAGGGGAATATGCCTGAAGGCTTTACTGTGCTGTTGTTGTTTTTTCCCTGAGAGGAACCCAGCTGTCCTGAAGCCAAAATTAAAATAGCAATCCTCAAATTGACATAATCAGGGTACTTCCTTTCAACAGTGTTTGGTGCAGGCAGCTTTAGTTTTTGGGGGTGTGTAGTTTTTGTCAGTGAAGAAGTGTTTGAGCAGTGAACGAGGGAGAGGATGATGAGCAATTTAGTTGTGCTTTCCACTTTGGGAAAGTTGTGCCAAATTACAGCATGAAGGGTTTTTTTTCCCACTGGTCTTGCTGCAATGGTGTATAAACCAGATGGAGAGGTGTCCTAAACTTGTAGAATTACTGCTTCAGTAATGCATTGGTATTAAAATGAGCAGAAGGTGTTGGTATGGGCTCTGTTCTAAGTTTGGCATTTTTCAGCGTTGGGATGCAGAGCTCCTGGGGTGCCTTGTTTTAGGAGGTGCTGCCATGGTCCTGCTGAAGACCTTTGTGGATGAGGCTTGCCCTTGGTGAGAATTGTTATTTTGGCTCTGCTGGACTTTGTGTTAGTCCTTTAAGGAAACATATTTTGCAGAAACATGGAAAGCAGAAAACCAGGCAAAATAACCTCGTTTTTGTTGGGGAATCTGAATTAGTTTTAACACTGTGTGGAACTTGCTGGAGGCCTGAGTGCGTATGAAGTGGTCAGGAGAACGGGAGCTTGGTTTTGGTTGGCATGGGGCTGGAGGAACAGGCTGGGACTTGTTCCCAGCCAGAAGCTGAGTGGCTGTGGTGTTTGTTGTTCTTCTGTATTAGGGTTTTGGCACTCGCTTTCACACTAAATCAGCTGTTGAGAAAGTTGTATGTCTATGTAAGGGTGCTTAGAGCTGTGTGTGCATGTCTGAACTTTGGCATATTTACCTGGTAGGTGTTTAGATTCGCCAACCCCCTTCTGGGAAGACTTGTGGTGTAATTGTATAGGGGGTGTTAATGAAAGAAGGGTTTCAAGACTGCGGACTTAAACCCACTTAACAGTAGCAATTATTGTTTATAATATTATTTTGCCTAGAGAATGTGGTGAAGTATGTTGTCTTATTGAGATAAGTTTGATACAGCGATTCCTGATTTAAAGATAGCTTAAATAGTCCTGAGTTTAATTTCTAAGACCATCCTACAGTTTTAAACCACAACATAACCCCTTTCAGCCTGACTTTTTAAGTGTTCTGAACTGGTGGTGCGTTTGATATAATCATGGTCCTGTACCTGAACCATCAAAATTAGACATCAGAGACATGAATAATGTTAGAACAGTGTCTTAAAATAGTGTTTAGCTTAACACATTAAAAACCCCAGACCAGTGAGGCAGAAAACAGAGCAGATGTTTGTTTTCCTTTTTCCATAATAAAAAAGCTGCAGTTCAGTTTTGGCTTTGCTGTTTACATTTTTATGGCAACAACTGAAGAAACCATGCTGTTTGTTAGATGGGAAAGTAAATCTTGATAAAACTTTGTCTGAGATACTGGAAAACACCTGGCTGAGCTAATGCTGTCACTTATTCTAAGCAAATAGTGTTGATACTTTCTGCAGTCTCCTGGAGTCATATAATGGTCTGCTTTAAATCCTGTGTTTGTGAATCTTGAGCTCAGGGCTGGGGCTCTTTTTAAAATTTTTTTTATCATTTGGGGAAGAGACTGGAATCTGATGACTTTCCACAAGAGCCTAATCCTGAATCTGGCAGAATTTTGTAGAGAAATGCTGCATTTCTGCGAAAGCTTTAAACTAACTTTTGTCCTTTCCTAGAGATTTATCCCCGTTTCCTAATGCCATCTGTTATTTACCAGAAATTATTTGGGAAGACTTATTTTTTTTCCCAGAGCATTGAGGATATCAGATTTCCTTTCAGAACTGAGTTGCATCTCTGTGTAGTTCTGCAAGGCTTTTCTATACTGATCGGTGGAGGTGCCTTCTATTAACTTTCAGTAAACTTTCCATTGTACATCCATACTCTTACAAATATGCATGTGCATATAGATAACTCCACTGAGCTGAATGGAACTTCTTACACAAATACACAGTCTAATACTTGGACTGTGTTATACAGAAATAGTGTCAACAATAGGGCCATTACTGTCAATGGATGAGAGTTGTCACCTGGACAGTTTCCAACTGGAATGTGTTTTATCTGCAATCAGTGCTATTTCATTCAATTTTGTACTAATACATGTGAATGACATTATGTTCTTCTGGCTGCTACGATCACATCCTAGAGCAATAGCTCCTTTACGTGTAGAAAGTCTGTAAACGGGAAGCTTTTGCTTTGACAGTTATGAATTCTGCAGTAAGAATAATTTAGTACTGTACCAAGGAAGATTTTTTTTGGTAAAGAACATCTTTGAATAGTCTGTCAAACATGGTGTGTACATGGTGTATGTAATCTCTGTCAGTTCAGTGGAAAACTCTAAAGTATGAAGAATGACAGAATAAATGGTGCGTACATGTTGAAATATGAATGTTTATCTTTTAAGCATCTCTATAATCAATGGACAAGAGAAGAGCTATTAAATCATCTTACTCATTTCCTGTTTTCCCCTACTTGCCATGCTCACACCTGGATCACTTCTGCAGGGTATATTGATAAGTATGCCACTTACAGGTTTTCTCTCAGTGGCTTGGAAGCATTTTTGTTTGTACAAATTGTAACTTTGAGAACCTTAAAGCAAAGGAAAAGTTTTCTGTTTGTTGCTCTGCAAGGGGGAATGTTCTGAAGTCTGTTTCCTTTTGCAGTAGGCAAAGTTATGCAGTTGTAAGCTGATTGTTGAGAGGCTGATATCAGCTTCTGTTGTGAGTCTCAGCTTCTTGACTGACAAATTTTATTGTCCTTAAGGAAGGCAGCAGTCATGGAGAGGAGCTCACCAGGGGTCCTGAATGGCAGATTGGGCCTGCAATTTTGTTGTGAATTCAATAGGAGAGGAGCAATAAAGGATAGAAACATGATATGTGATCTAGATCCTGTTTGATTGAATGAAAAAAAAAAAATAAATGTATTATTCATTAGCATTCTCCATTGAGAGAGTTTCAGAAGGCAGATACTGCTGTGGAAGGACTCGTAATCATGGCTAATACAACACTTGACTCCTACTGAGACATTCTTTACCTAGGATCCTCAGAAGAAATAAAGGATGCTTTATTTTCAGTAGGTAAAGTTAGTACAGCACCCATTTTATAACAAGCCCATAGCTTTTTTTACTCTTTACAAAGCCTGTGGGAAGGACAGCAATGACTTGGATGAGATTGTTAGGGATTTTCTGGTCTTTTTTCTTTGTTTTTATTCATTACACCTATTGTAATCAGTAAATTAGTCATAATTTTATGAACAGTCCCGCAAATGAGCAGCATATAAACCTTGCTAAAGATCGTGGCTTTGTTGCTGATATATGGGGATTTATGAAAGAATTCCTGGGAGTCTGAGGGTCATGTGTAACAAAATCAGTGGCCTGTCAGTACTAAAACATCGTATTTATTTAAAGGGAGAAATTTCAGATCCTTCAGTGTCACTTACCAATTAATTGCTTCACGTAACATTTGTCAGTGACTTCTGGGGAAGAGGAAGGTTTCTGACCTCTTTGAGACATGAACACAAGCAGGCAAATTCATGTAAAAATCTAAGTATTTACATGTGCAAAGGTGATCATTCATGTTACTTTTCTGTTATCTGCTGAAGCAACAGCAAGAGAGAGATGAGTTTGTGTATGGTGTGGTCAGAATCTAACTGCATTGTTTTAAAGGTAACTGACATTTCCATTTCCTCTTTCTTTATATGGAATTCTGTGGACTTGATAGTACAACAATTTAGCCTAGACTGTAATCTCTGTAAATCTTGTTATGAATGTGGTATGAGTTTCCAGTAAAATAGCTAGCAGGAATTACAAATCTTGATTTGTCAGTGGAAGGTCACCTGCCTAAATGCCCCCAAGCAGAATTTACTGTTTAGGTGTAAGTGAAATCTGTGCCTTAATTACTTGTTGGCCCTTAACTATTTTTTGGTTACTGTATTGGAGTTTAATTTTGGCATTTTCCAATCAAGGCCAAAGTCTAGTTTTGAATGTTTTTACCACTTGTAAATGAGGCCCTAGTCCAGGTTGCTGTGGCATCACTGCATACATGTGAAGTCACAGCCTCTTCATTAGAATGATAGAATGTATTGGGTTGGAAGGGTCCTCTAGTCAAACCCTCCTACAATAAGCAGGGACATCTCACACTAGAACAGATTGTTCAAGCCTGACCTTGAATGTCTCCGGGGATGGGACCTCCACCACCTCTCTAGGCAACCTATAACAGTGATCCACCACCCTCATCTTCAAGAACTTTGTCCTAATGTCCAACCTAAATCTAGCCTTTTCCAGCTTAAAACCATTACCCCTTGTCCTGTCATTACACGCTCTTGTGAACAGGTCTTCCCCAACCTTCTTACAGGCCCCTTTCAGGTATTGGAAGTTCACTATAAGGTCCCCCTAGTGTCTTCTCCAGGCTGAACAACCCCAACTCCCTCAGCCTGTCTTTGTAAGAGAGGCACTCCAGCCCTCTGATCATATTCGGGGCCTTGTTCTGGACACACTCCAACAGTTTCAGTCAATTCCTTATCCACTGAACAGTCCATCCATCAAACCCCTATCTTGCCCACTTGAAGAGAGGATATTGTGTCAAAGGCCTTGCAGAAGTCCAGATAGATGACATCTACTGCCTTTCCCTTGCCACTGATGTAGTCACTCCATTGTAGAAAGCCACTAGGGATAGAGAGGAGTCTGTGCTTGTAGCCTAAGTTGCAGGATTAGCACTTCAAGTGTGATGATGTGCTTACCCTCTGCTGTCCTTCGAACAGTGCATGCTCTGCTGAGACACTGTCTTTACAACTTTTGAGCCTTTGGGGCAAAATTCATCCTTTTCTCAGAAAAGCCTGTGTTAGGAGGGAATCTGTGGGTATAAATCTGAGAATTGTAGGTGTATTAACAGCAAGGTGGGTTCCAATTCTCCCGTGCAGATTTGTCTGACATTATGGTGCACTTAGCTGAGAGATGCTTCTAAATATGCAGGGAGAATGATGTTGATGTCAAGGGATCCACAGAGGCTTGAACTGAGCGTTTTGTTTGCTTCCTGCTCCTCTGGCCCTGGACTCCTGTGTTACTTCTGAGTGTAGGGGTTTGTGTTTGGCTGTTTGGTTGAGCTGAGGGTTTGCTAGTGAGTGCTGATGTAAATGTCAGTCACCTCGTTTGCTCAGTCTCCCTAACTAGTGTGGGCAGGCAGAACAGTGCCTTTTTCTGGGGGAAACTTGGCAGTTTCTTTGTCCTGCAAGGACCTCTGGGTGGTTTTGAACTCAATAATATTACTCTTGCTGTAAGCTCTTAAAGCCCTAACGTGTTAGGAGGGAATCTGTGGGTATAAATCTGAGAATTGTAGGTGTATTAACAGCAAGGTGGGTTCCAATTCTCCCGTGCAGATTTGTCTGACATTATGGTGCACTTAGCTGAGAGATGCTTCTAAATATGCAGGGAGAATGATGTTGATGTCAAGGGATCCACAGAGGCTTGAACTGAGCGTTTTGTTTGCTTCCTGCTCCTCTGGCCCTGGACTCCTGTGTTACTTCTGAGTGTAGGGGTTTGTGTTTGGCTGTTTTGTTGAGCTGAGGGTTTGCTAGTGAGTGCTGATGTAAATGTCAGTCACCTCGTTTGCTCAGTCTCCCTAACTAGTGTGGGCAGGCAGAACAGTGCCTTTTTCTGGGGGAAACTTGGCAGTTTCTTTGTCCTGCAAGGACCTCTGGGTGGTTTTGAACTCAATAATATTGCTCTTGCTGTAAGCTCTTAAATCCCTAACACTCTTTCTAGCTGCACTGCTGATAGCACCATGCACTGCCCAGGAACCACACAGACTTCCTGATCCATACCTGTTCATCGGTTCCTATCATAAATGTTAATCCAAGAGCCAGCTCCAGTCAGCATCTGAATTGAGGCCAGACTTATTAGGGGAACCAACAAGTCTCTCTTTGAATGCAGGGTGCACATAGGAGAAAAGGGCAGGTCTTCAATCAGTGTACAGCTTAATTGTTTTTGTCTTCTCAGAGGCCCTGAAGCAATGTAATGCAGGTTTTTCAACGCTGACATCACAAAATACTGGGGCATGCTGCCAAGTGCATGTGGGTGGAGAAGAAAGGAGGTGTTCTCGATTCCTATAAACACTTGTTCTTCTGTTCTCAAGGAAGAAAAAAGGAAGAAACGTTCCTGATGTTTCTTTGAGAATGTAAATGTCACATGAGCATTTTGGCTAATGGCAGAAATGGCATTTCCTGGGCCGTCTTCACTGCTCAATTGTCTTGTCCTCGTTACGTAAGTTGTGTTTTATCAACTGGAGCATATGCATCGAAAACCAGTTGGAGAACTCTACCAGTCATTTATCATCTCACAGTTTCCAGTGGAATTACTCATACTCCCAGTTGCTCTAAAAAGAGTTTTCAGATATTCTGCATCAAAGCATTGAAATTTAATCCTTTCACTCGTAAACAAAATACTTTTGTCTTTATTGGATGATATTTAGGTTGCAAAGCCTATAAATTAATATGAACATCCATAATTTTCCTTAGGAAAGAATCTCAGAAGTATTTAGCAATCATGCCTCTTCTTGATAGAGGGAGGACTGTTGGGCTATACTTGCCCTTGGTGACACAGTGTTTTTCTTAATGATTGGAGATAAATTAATGTTCACACTTAAATTTACACCTTTTGTGGTGTGCAGCTTGTCACTAGTTTGCACACATAATTTGCTTTACAACCAGCCCAATATAGTGTTTTATTTTTGTAACCAAATCTAAAGAAGATGCTTTTCATTAAGATGTTCTGTGTTTAGAAAATGAATTCTGACACTTCTGTAAATATTGTTTGGGTCATTGTGAGTTCCTCAGAAGAGCATGGACAATGTCTTTTTGAATAGTAGGAAGAGCATGGCGTGGCTTGGAAATGGAGACATCTTTGAGAGGCTGTTCAGTTTGATTGATTCACAGCAGAAGAGGCTTTTACAACTGCCTACACTCTTAGTGCTCTTTGGTTTGTGCTCCTTTTATCCATCATTAGGAACCTGAGTTCTTGCTACACTGATACAATGTGACCCTTTAAGATACTGTGTAGTTTTTATTAATCTTATCAAGTACACTCTACATAAAAAGAGAGCTTTGCTGTTGCGGAGTTTTGAAATGCTGCAGGGCTGGGGCAGCATCTCTTCAAGTGACTATGATCAACTCAGTTCCTGGCAATGGAAGGGGGTGTGGGAAGAAGACACATTTGAAAATCCAGCCCCAAATGGAGCAGAGGACACAGTGTTTAGCATATACCAGAACAGTTTGGATGTGTGAATCTGGAAGGCGCATTTTATGTCGCATGTCTCTGTGGGAGCAGGGAATTGAATTGTGTAGTGACTTTAGCCAAGTGGAATGTGAATGGAGGAGCACATTTGGTTTTGCCTCTTTTTTCATGCCTAACCTGAACTTGCTTACAGGTGGAAGTGTTTAGCTGTGGAGCTGCTGATGCAGCAGGGAGAACAGCTTGCTCTGCTAATCATCAGGGCAGGTAAGGGACTGCTAAATCTTGTTTGCTTTAATTGACCTAGTAGGGCCTTTTAATCATTGGGAACAGGGTGAATAATGTGCTCAAGATTTGTCCTAGTATCTTCATCATAGGCCATAGGTCTTACAATGTAAACTATTAAATTACTGTAGATGAAACACCAGAGAGATTGGTCTTGGAGTCCCTTAGGGATTGTGGAATGGCAAATTAACTCCTCACAATTTACTTAATCAGAGTGTATATTTATTTTTTGAGAAGACATTTTCATATGAGAAAAGTTCATGAAGCGGCTAATGGGAACTGAGGTCCAGCTGGGACTCACAGCTTCCTTCTGGGAGTAGCAAGCTCCTCTGCGTGTTTCATTTTCTGCTCTGTATGATGTATTGATTTGTAAGGACTTCACATCAAACCTTTGGCAGGGGCAGATAGGTCCAAAGCTCTTCAGCACTCAGTATGGAGGAGGAAAAAAAAAAGATCAGCTTAATTTTTTTTTTCCCAGAAGTCCTGGCAAATGATTAATTAAGAGGACACAAAAGCACACATGGGTCAGAACAACTGTGCTGACATGGTGCCTTGTAGATCATTTCATTTGCTCCCAGTTTCCAACATTTTCTTTTTTGTTCTTCCCACTGTAATTAATGCTGCATGGGATATTTTTGCTAATGTTACTTTTCTGTCAAAACAAAAATATCTACTCCTGTTTTGCAATGAAGTTATATTTCTCCCAGCCCATTAATTAGAGTCGACTACAGTTTGTATATTTTGGATTGTAGAATAGCTTTTGAGCATAGGATCTTTCCTGTTAGTCTGAAAAATCTATGTCGTCTAAGAAAATTAGTACAAAAGTTTTTATTATGTGATTTAATCTGTTGCCTCCCACATACGTGCACATATGGATGTAGGGCTCAGAACTTGTAAGGCTGACATTTTCTAAAAGGATCTCCGGAGTGAAATGCAGTGGGAATTGGGATGCACACAAATCCTGAATTTCTTTGTACACAGTCCCATTGAATCAGCTCCTGGGGCCTTGCTGCTGCATGTGTAACGTGTTCCCTTGTGTGTAATGGCAAGTAAAATGTCTCCCTGGAGAGCAGCTTGGTGTCTGGGTGGGTGACTTTGTGGGGCTCTATGGGGTGGCCGTCTGGGCTTCCTGGGTGCCACCTGGCTAAAGACCCTATGTCTGCAGGTGGCTCAGGGTTTGTCCCAAAGAACTTGAGGGTAATTCTTGGAGGGAAAGCAGAGGACCTGGGCATTGGTAGAGGTGCCATTGATGCTGGTGGCCTAATTCCTGCCATGCAGTTTAAGACCAAAGGAGATAAAGGCCTCAGAGTACAGGGACAGTATTTCTCCTCAAAAAGTGTGTCACTGTTCAGCTCATGAGATGGAATGAGAAAAAAAGCTTTAGTGATCATAGTTAAGCTTTTATTTTAATAGGGAGAGAATGTGAGAACTTGTCACTCAGTTTTCTTTTCCTAATGCTTATTAAATGTATCTTCAGTGTATTTGCATTGTGTTCAGATTATCCAATCAGCTTGCAATTACTCCTTTTTCGTCCCCCATTTTTCATCTCTGCCATCATCATGGAAGTAAGCATTCCATAGCAATAGGTTTTGCTGCTCATAAAGGGAGTTCTGTTTAATAGAAGTTGATTAGTGTCTAAAAATAGAAAAGCTCTGGCTTGTCTCCTCGATCAGGTGGTGAAAGTGTTGTGAAGACCACCTGTCACAGGAGTTGTTTGGTTTTTTCTTGAGCACAAGTCTTTTTCTGACAAAGAAGGATATGTAACATTAGGAAACCAGGCAATGTAACTGATTTATCATCTGATGTCAATGAAAAATGAATTAAGTGTGCTCAGATATCAGCATATTTTCTGTAGTTAAGGCTGGGTTTCCTTCATTAGGACTTTCAGTATCTTCAGGGATTATAGGTTAATAATAACTTGCAAGTTAAGATATATATATATATATTTGGAATCAGAAGTTAACTACAGATGTGTTCTTCTGAGAGTGAATTTCTTTAACCACATCATTAAAAAACTATATTTTTATATTTAAATTATACCAGATTAAAAAAAATAAATCTTAGCAGTCTATAATCTGGGGTTGAATCTTCATGGTGAGAACTGCGATCTCAAAAGGAGAAACGAGATTTTGCTTTCGCCACTTGAAATTTTACTTAGGGTTTTGTTGCAGCATTTTAAACTGTATTGGTGATTTCCAGCTGCTTGTTGGTTTTTTTTTTTTTTTAAAGGTGTGTTTAACAAATAGTTAAACATAGTTGCATACAATCTTGGTGTCTACAAACGCTCTTAGTAGAAGTGCTGGGAGGTGAGGTGCTTGGTCAGTGTTGCTAAATCCTAGTGTGCACCTGTCTTCCCCTCTAGAGAGACAGTTACGTTTAAGGTTGCGTCCCTGCATGCCACTAGTGTTTTTTTTAGTGGGAGCTGGCTTCTTTGTCACGCAGAAATTCTGTCTCAGTGCCACAGGGATACATGTTTGTGGATAGAGATGCTGATCCTGCAGTGCTCTCTGTAGAGAACCATTCTGGTCCACTGGAATGCTGTGGAAAGGAGCAGTTTGCTCTGGGAAGTCATGCCTCTGGTGTGGCTCTGCACAGGTCTCCACTCCCCCTTCTTCCTGCTTCTTGAGGAGAACTGACAAGTGATCTCCAGGAAAGCATTCCAGGCTGCTTTTTAGTAGTTCTGTCTTCGAGTGGTTTGTATGGTAAAGCAGCAACACTGTCAGGCATGTTGAGTGCACAGTTTTCTGAAGGAAATATACCGCTCTAATATGAAGAGTTAATTATTGGTTTATCTTTTGAAAATTAATTTTTGCACTGCTCTGGAAGCTGTATGGAATAGTCTTGGAAGCACAGAGAAACAGGAAGAGCAAAGGTGCAGCTTCAGTGCAACATTTGGGGAAACTGTCCACCTGTGCAGTGCCAGACCTAGAGACCTACCCTGGCACTTTGAAGTGGAAGTGCTGAAACAGTCCTCTGTAAATAACAGAACTTGGTGCTTGTTCTTCTGTTTTTTTAATAAGCCATTTGTGAGTAATTGTTTTCATTATTCATCTTTTCAACTTTGCCTCAGTCTTCAGCAGTGGAACTAGCTGTTCCATGAATATACAGCCACAGGAGCTTCACAACTCAAGTCCAGCTCTCCATTTTAGAAGAAGTGTTTGCATTTCAGCCTTTGGAACAGCATTAGTTACTAGCAGAACCCACAGGCTGGCATGTCAGCTAATAATTGGTCCCTCTTATTGTCTATGGCAGTTGGGAAGGGAAATTAAAAGACCTGAAAAACTGGTATGGATGAGTGAGTGAACTGAAAACAAATTTAGTTGGTCCAACCTGTAATTGTTGAAAGATGTGTTCATCTGTGTGACAGAACACTTTCAGGGCCTTGCAGTAGCTGGCCATGATTACATGTGTCAGGTAACAATAAAGGGCATTCTCTGCTGACATAAACCAGTGATGTCTCTCGATTGCATGGGCTATGTAACTTGTCACGGGCAAAGGAATATATGCTGTTGTTTATACCCTCTGGTGTTACTAGGCCTTCTCTGCAGACTTAGACTAGACTTGCCCATATGCAGTAGGTCAGATACTTGCTGGCAGCATCTGTGTAGTTTGTGTGTGCAAGCTTGAGCAGTTGTCCTGAAAAGTCTGGTACAGCCTGTTGGGATGCTTAGGTTTGACAGTGTCTGTCTGATCAATGATGCCAGTGGTTAAAGATGTTGTAGCTGCTGAGCAACTTACTTTATTTTTAGAGGGTTGCAGTCACTTGCAGTGAGGAATCAGAAATATGTGAAATGTGTTCCTGTTTCAGACTTTGATTTAGCACTAGACCAACCTCTTCAGCTGGTCTTGCTGCACAGAGACTCAAGTTTTTTTGCAGAACCTTGCAAGAGTTTTCCCTTTTGCTTGAGCTCAGATTTCTTAGCCACTTAGGGAAGTTTTATTATGTTTTCTTCTTGGTAGAGATTCCCTCCACTAGGGGCTGAAATGGTTGCTCCCTTATGTGTGAGAAGTACAGTCTGTCGCAGCAGGCAGTGCTGAGAGACCTGGAATCCACCTGTCCCACAGCAGCTCCAGAAAATTCCACAACAGTGGTAGAGTGTGTCATTGAAAGCTATTGTGCTGTTTCCCAGTAAGATTTAGCTCTAAACTGGAGCTTGTGCCCTTCAAGTATATGCTTTTGTTGAGACGTAATGTCAGGGTGTAAGCAGGTCAGCTTTCAAGATGGAAGAAACACAGTGGAATCTCCAAAATACTTCATGATGTGAGCAGAGGCCTGGCTTGCAAGTGAGTTAAGAGCAAAAGTTCAACAGAAAGTAAACCAGAATTTCTGGTGGGCATCTTTTCCTTGTCTTTGGGAGCTCCACTCTGCAGTTCCTGTAAAGAGAAGAATTAATAGGGTTTAATGTCTTGCTGCAAAAAAGTGCATGTGTTTTAACTGACGTATGGTACAGTCCACCCTTCAGGTGATCTCTGGAGTCACAGCTGAGCATGAGAGCTGACATATGGGATGTTATGTCCAGTTTGAGGTTCCCGAGTGTAGGAACAATACTGATGTGTACTGAAATGAGTCCAGTGAAGGGTGATTAAAGGGACAACTAGATAGGAGGAGAGACAGAAATGTTTTTCTTCCATCTGGAAGAGGGGAGGCTATAGGGAAGTCTCATTGCTGCCTTTAGCTACCTTGTGGGTAGGGAGGGTATAGAAAAGGTGCTGCCAATCTCTCCTCAGAAGTGCATGATGAAAGGGCTGTGGCAAAGGATACAAATTGCAACAGAGGAATTCCAAGTAGATACAAACTTTTGTACTATGAGGGTGGTCAAACAGGGCAACAGGAACTGTTGAAGGGTTGTAGACTCCTCAGTCCCGGAGTTATTCTAAGCTCAACTGGATGAGGTCTGGGTTGCCTGTTTGGTATAGGTGCTTGGACTAGAGACTGCCAGAGGACTGTCTGACGTGTATCATTCTGTCAGTCTAGTTCTTTGTGAAAGCCATGGCCTTTTGAATGAAAACTGATGACAAAGATCAGATGTGCTGAGAGTGGCCAGTTCTGGTGTCTTGTGCAACCATCGCTTTGAGTTCTAGCATTGACTTTGAGTGCAACAGAGAAAAGAAGGTCCTCCCTCTCTCCAAGCTCGCTTTCTGCTACCATTTTGTTTTGAGGCATTTGCTGTAAGTTGTTAAAGAATAATTATGTCTACATGCAGATGGTCTTGTGAACAACAGCAAGGAGACACCAGTGGGTGTCCAAAACTAGCAGAGTAGCTTTCTGAAGCAGTATTTTTTTTCCTCTCCTATGTTTTAATGCTGTATCTGCTTGTTAAAAGGGATTCCTCTATGTAATGTTCTTGACCCAGCAAAGAGTAAATTTTAGGTGCCAGGCAAAGTGCTGTACCGTTACTGCTGAAGAGGCACACAGGCCCAAGTGGGTCAACAGAAGATGACAGAAAAGCTAGGAAGAGGCAGAGTTTTTTTTCTGATACTTAACAGTTCAGCTGCTGAGCAACCATGGGGCCTGCACGCAAATCATGACCCAAATAGCTGTTTCTGCACTGCAGCTATTCTCTCTCAGCAGCAAAACACATCTGCTCATCATAGGTTTCTTTTTTTTTTTCCTCTGGCCAGTCTGTGAGTGACAAACATTTTTACAAAGATCAAGCTGCTGCCTGTTGTTTTAGCTTGTGCCAAGGTTAAATCCCTTCTCTCTGGTGAAGGCTGGCTTCAGAAACATAGGATATGGAAAGTGTGTGGGCCTGGGAGAAGAACAGAGGCGCAATACTGGCTTCTGGTTGTGTCTCAGTACCTCCTTGGGAATCTGCTCTGGGAATGCTTAGACTACAAAATGTATTTCTTTAAAGGTTGAACATGTCTTTCAGAAGCTCTTAAAAAGTGCTCGAGATAAAAAGCACCTTTCATTTATGACTGTTATCAGAATCCTAGTAAGATGTATTGCTTTCACAATGACCTCTGCATTCCAGTGCATTACTGCAAATGGGCTCTTTGCCAGGTCTGAGTTGTGCCCAGTGTCCCTTAACAAAGTGAACACAGGAACATGGCATTTTTGTGCCCACCACTGTTAACGGAGCAGAAATCTTGCTGACCCCATAAATCTTATCTGGTAGGTTCTGATCAGTCAAAATTAGTTTCCATTATTTCTCTGCTGCTATTCTGTGTGTTCTTTTACATGTTGCAGTTTGAGACAGGTCTAAAGGCTGTGTCAGGCACCTTAATGTCACAACTGTCCCTGCCTCAAGTTCTTTTATGTCTCCTCAAGACCAAAACTGGCACATGTTGTAGTTAAAATGACCCTGTTCACATAGGTCCTGGTGGAGTTTAGGCAACAGATGTGAGTCCTGGAGCTGAACACTTCATGGCCATGGCAAAATGGGCTTTTAGGAAATCTACCAAAGCCTTTTCCTGAACAAATCACATTGTATCACAGTGATAATTCTCTAGAAATACTTGTTTCTCATCTGGCTGTGTGAGTGAGAAATGGAATTGGAGTAGATCTAAACTTTGTTTTAAAGGGCTTCCCACAGGCAACATTGTGTCATGTTAGTTAACTACAAAGGGTCTATTTGCTTCAATTACTGGATTTCAGCCAGGAGCACTTTGCTTTTCTCGGTATTAGTACATTCTTTGGGAGTAAAACAATTGTTTGTTTCTGCTGTCCTGTGTTATTACCGCTCAAAAGATTGATATGTCCTTTGCCTTGTATTTGAATAGATGGATCACACGCAAAGACAAATAAATATTAAAGACGCAAACCTAAACCAGATAAACCAAGAAAAAACCCAACAAAACAAGAACAAAACAACTGTGTCTGGGTAGAGATGTTTAATTAGTTCTCCTGTGTGGTCTCTTTCTGATCCTGATAACATTGCTTGGGTCAGGATTAAAAATATGTACATTGGTATTTCCTAAATGTGTAGCATTTGGGTGTTGCCCCAGGCAGCACCTGTGGTGTATGCCAGTGAGCGTTTGTGGTTTGGGAGGTGCTTGGGTATGAGGACCTCTCCCTGTCTTTCTCCCTTAGACAGGTGCTGCTCGGAGCTGTGCTGTTCACCTTGGGAGGACAGGGGTGTTTTTGGTGTCTTTAAATGAAAAACTGTTCAGAACAGAAGTACTTAAAGTATTTAAGAAGCAGCACATGACTCTAGTGAGGTCCTGATTTTGTCTGGACACGTTTGGTATAAAAAAAAGTTGACTGATAGCATTTTATTTTTGCCCTTGAGAAGTTGTTGCATACCACTGACCTTTTCTTAACAGGATGATACATTTATTTGCACTGATCTTAATTATATTATGATAAAAAATAAGTGTTCTGCAGGCACTTAGAGTGGTCTTTTGTGAATCGTAAAACTTAATGTTAAAGTGTCAAATTCCCAAATTAATTGCATTTGCATCAACTAATTCTTCATTCCTATATTGCGGTTCCTGCTTTCCTGCTATTAATTGCTTATTTCAGTTAAGATACAGTTACTTTGTTTCCCTGCCTTTTTACTGTGGGTCAGGTTCCTGCAGAAAATAATGACTGATGAGTTCCATTCATTGGTTTAGGGGTTTTGTGTTTGCACAGTATCCCAAATTTGTGAGAAGATTTATTTTCCAAGGAGTTAACTCATTTCCTTTGGGTCTCTGATATTCTGATCTTGAAGCTACAATCTATGAAGCCAAATCTTAATTTGGCTTCAGGATGTAAATGCTATTGTAAATGAGACATTAATACAGCTCCTGGGGGGGAAGCTGAAGAATAGTTGAGAATTGTTAATTGATACTTTTTTTTCCTTCCCTAAATGGAGTGGAAAAGAAAGCAGTGTGTCTGTCATGAGATTACAGAAATTATTGGTAATCCCTCTCAAGTGCCTCCTGGTGGTAATGAAAACTGCATACACAATTAAGAAGAACCAAAAGTAGTATTTGTCTCTGAGGAGAGGATAAACTAGGCAATGGTAATGGGACTGTCAGAACTGTCTGAAAGCCAAAAGAACAGAGAAGAAAATAAATCAAGATTTCACCAGCTGATTTAGGACAGAAGGTCACTGAGGGCACCAAAACCCGAACTTTATCTGTGTTTAGAATGTGTTTGTTTATGTTCCAGGATACGTTTTTATTTTTTCTTACTGGGCTTGGAGATGCTGCTTAGCTCCTAAAACACAGCTTTCCCTTTTTCATTCAGCCAGTATAAGAGAAGTGAAGTAGCTCTGTGGAAATCTTAGTGCCTGCAGAGAGATGTCAGGAGGACTCTGCTGAGTTGCAGCAAAGGCTGAGAAATGTTTAAGTGACTCCTGAAACCAGGACTTAGGCAGTTCTCTAGAAGTGGGTTGCAACAACTCCTGTGTTAATAACAGAACTGCAAACAGATCACCGAGGACCAGATGCAAGGTGTTCACATTAGTGTTGGTGGGTAATGAAGTATGATGTTGTACCAGCTGCTCACCACACTGTACCACACCCATGCATTGTCTCAAGTTAATCTTTGTGGCACATCTTTTTACTGAAAGGCTTTCTTGTCAGAGGACCTTCAGATGTTGTTCCCCTTCTGCATAATTTCTTTTTTTTTTTTTCCTTTCTGTGTTGTTCTGTTTCTTGGGTTTTTGCCATGCTCTCTCCCTACGACACTCACCTCTTTCCTATAGCTTTGCTTCTTTGGTTCTGTCCTGTGGAATGGCCCCATGTCCTGTCATTCCCACAGGCCGAGAAGCATAGCACATGGCTGGGCACTCGTGAAAAGAGAGGTCAAAGAGTAATGAATGATACTCATTAGACTAAATATCCCAGACAGCCCTGGACACCCAAAGAGGACACTCATGACGTTTTAACCTAACTATTACAGGGTCTAATTAAGTTCGTGTTGGTTTAAATCAGTTGCCATATTATCTGCACTTGAAAGGGAGAGGAGTTTTCCCCTTCAATCATTGCATCTAGTTCTCCGGGATCTTAGAATCACAGACTTGTCTGAAACTCTTCATGTAACCAGGGTATATAAGCTGGCAAAAAAAGGAATTTTTTGTTTTTGGAAGGGTGTGTGTATACATCAGGCCAGCCTGATAGTTAGATTTTAAGGGTGTGGAGGGAAAAGCAGTGAGACATCTGTGCTTTAATCCCCTTATGGTTATTTTCATGGCAGCGGGAGCTAGATGAGGAGTCACATTTGCAGGGAGGACTAGTGAAGAGTTCTGTGCGTGACTGGGTTATTGCTGGGCTTTGCTTTGCACTGACATAACTAGTTCTGCTCATGAACATGCCACATAGTTGTGTGTTGGCCAAGACCAACCCAGCTGCAAAGTGGGCAGCAGCAGTAATGGACTCCCTTTCTGTACAGCAGAAGCAGGTCTTAGCAATGTGCAGCAGATGTTGCCCACTTGGATGACAGATGCATTTAAAATCAGTTGTAAAACTGGATTTGGGATTTTGCAAATTGAGTTCAATAAGGACTAGTGCTATTTAACAGTCTGCGTGCTTTAACAGGGAACTGTATTTCTGTTGCACTGATGTTCTGTGAAAGAATTAAAGCCAAGGCTTGGGACTTCTGCTCTAAGAAGTAGGACACTGAATTGCACCTGAACCCTGGAAAGCCAGGTTGAGCCCTTGTTCTGTATATAAACTCCATTTGGGTGACCGTACGTAGGTAGTGAAGTGGCATGCTGTATGATGTAGAGATCCCTGCTGTGGTCCAATACCCAGAAGTGGGGATGTTAGCTGACACATGAATACAATTTGCTTGTGAACAAATGCTGCACTATGGCAGCTACAGAGCTTCTGGGATGCAGTGCCAAATGTGTTTCTGGGCTCTGTGGTCAGAGCAGTCACCTTAGGATTCTGTTACACAGGACTTGGCTCTGGTGTGTTCTTCTACAAGAGTGACTTGGCACTGAGGCAACTGGGTGCAGTCGTGACAAAGACTCTGAAAGCTAGTGAGTTGCTTGTGTTGTAGCCTCTGTGTTTCAGAGCATGTAGGTGTCAACATAAATTACAGTGCAGTAGCACTACTTCGCCTTTTGTTTTTCTTTTAGTTTTGGAGGCATATATTGCAGGTACGGGGAGGGGGCCAATGTCAGTGTCACTTTTGGGAACAGAGGGTTAAACCAGTTTGTACTGGTCCACTTTGAGGCTTCTCAAATGAAATCAAAGTTCATAAAGAGTAAAAGAATAGGAAGAACATTTGAAAGTGTAAACCATGTCTGGAAACAGGTGATATGCCGTAAGTCGTGCACTTCTCATGGCTAGGAGATGAGGTGGAATGGTGGTGTGATGTTGTGCCAGTACCTCTGTTTAGCTGTATCTTTTCAAATGTCTGTTGTTCCTTTTAAATATTTTTATTGTGTACTTCTGAAATACCATTTTGATAATTGAGAATAAATGGAATAAAGATGCTGTAATGTCCTGTGGTTGGCTGAATTGGCTAAGAGTGCCTGCACCAATGAGAAAATGAAGGAAGGATTAAGAAATTACTATTAAACAGAATA
Source organism: Chaetura pelagica (assembly GCF_000747805.2). Classification (NCBI taxonomy): domain Eukaryota; kingdom Metazoa; phylum Chordata; class Aves; order Apodiformes; family Apodidae; genus Chaetura; species Chaetura pelagica. The sequence goes on along the minus strand of NW_009951796.1, from coordinate 237,494 downwards.
ACCCAGCTGTCCCAACAGTGAGATTGTCGTATACAACAGAGGCAAAAACCCTGTGTGTGCCAGAAAAGCAGAGAACATGAAAGATAGCACTTAAATCTATAAAATATAAGGTAAATACATGCACTTTTAAAATGTGCCTTATTTTCTAGATACTGATTCCCATTTGAGAATGGAAAGGAAAGCTGTGGTCAGGTTCCCAGCTTTGCAGAGATTCCTCTGAGGCATATTGAGTTTTTCCTTCTGTTTCCTACTTGTTGTATGGGTGGAATCCTCTGCCTCGTCCTTGTATAGTGTTGACCTGATCAAAATCCCTAAAAAAGAAGGCTGATCAGGAGTTGTGGCCATCTCTGCCACCCTACTGGTGTTCTGCATGGAATTTTATTTTTTTTTTCTCTAAGTTGATGAGGATTGCTACTGGATAATACAATGCAAATTCTCATGGGGGGGAGAAAAAACAAAACAAAAAACCCACACCAAAGTACTGATATCTTTTCTAGTTTCCAAACATTTATTTGGGGTAGAGGGCAAGACACTTGTCAAACATCTCTTTGTGGTGAATTAAGTAGCATCAACTACAAAAAGAGAAGAACAGAAGGAGAAAAACAAAGTGTTTTCCCTAGAAGGTTGTTGTTTGCAAAAGAAAATCCTTTAATGGTTTGAACACAGAATCTTCTTTTAAAACTGTGATATGTTTGATAAAGAAATGGAGGGATTTCCATTGGGGAGACTTGAGATCTAAGGAATAATTGTCAGGAACAGTACATAAAATAGAAAACCAAGATCCTGAAAACTCTATACATGTTTAAATTTTGTGTGCATAAAGCAGACTAAGGGAGAACATGTGAATAGCATTTTTTTCTGCATCTGATCTATGCAACACTGAAATGGTTGGGAATGTTTTCAGTTTGTCATGTGGTTATAGAAGCTAATTTAGAAGAGAATCTGAAACATTTGCGTCTGATAAACAAGTTTCAAAAATAGTATTTTTAAATTTATCTAGTAATATAAATTCTTTCAGTGGCAACAGGATCTTACCATTATTAAGAAATATCTCAATTAAAAGCTACAGTACAGAATTGTTGCTGAAACTGATTTATGTGCTATAATGAGGATGGCTTGAATAATACCAACATTTCTGGAGGATTGAAAAGGATGGCAAAGCTTCACCGGCAAAATTTAACTGGGGATGAATTTTTTTTTTTATTTTTGCAAATTTTTCTTACTTTCGGTGGAGCTACTTGCACATTGTTTGCAAACAATTTGAAATTCAGAAAATCTCAGTCTTTTATTGCTGGTCAAAGAAAAATAACCCTGAAAAATAAGGAGACGAGAGCCAAAATAGAAAACTTTTTGCTGGCTTTATCCAAGTAATACATTTTCCCAAGACTTTACCTGTTGTAATCTGCACTCAAAACATGGCAAAGGAGTGTGTCCCCATGGTTGCTTTTTTTCTATCTGGATAAAACTAGTTTTATAAAAAAATAATCCTCTGATATTTGCTTGAAAGTTTTAGATGGTTAAAAATGCAGTAAAAACCTATTCTGAAAAAAACAAACAAAGTGATATTTTTATGACAGCTGCAGAGGCAACCCAGTTAATTAGTCTTCTTGGTTACGACATGACAGTGATGCAGGAAGTACTGAGATACTTTATTTTCCCCGTGGCCTTTGCAGAAAAAAGGAGTATGTTGTGCACCTTTTCCCAAGGGCACTTGAAAGCACAGACATTGTTTTTAATATAATAACAAATAGAATTATACTTTTTTTCCCCTGCATATTGGTGGAAAACAATATTGGAGGTCATATTATTGTCAAACAGATCATCCTATGTAATGTTTTTATTTTCCTCTGTAGCACACAGTTTGAATGAGTACTGTAGTTATTCCAGTTTTTCTTCCTTGGCTCTAGTCTAAATGTTTCATGTTGAATATAATGTCTTTTGGAAATTGGACATGTAATTTATAGGCACCTTCTTTGCCTGTTATAAAGCATAATTTATATGCATATGCTTTCCTGCAGTTTTAGGTAATTGGAAAGTTTAGCTGCTTGCTATGGAGCATCTACTTCAGTAGGTGGGCAAGGCTCTGGAAGTTGAAGGTGAGGTATTTGCAATGAGAGGACAAAATCCAGTAGACATTTTTTGTTGCATTAAATATATTAATAATGATTAAATGTTACCCATACGACTCAGTCAATAATATGTTTTTAATAGGAAGATAGCTATTTTGATTAAAATTGCCTAAAAAAGAAAAGCAGGTTTATTTAATATTTTTTCACAAAAGTTGCATAGTTTTTCCATGAGCATTCTGCACCACCAGAGAGCTGTTAGGTCAGAGTCACCTCTTGGCTTTTTTTTTTTCCCCTTGGAAGGCTGTCCCTGCAGCAGGGAGCTGATGCCTTTCCATGGCTTTGTGCCTGAGCAGGTCTGCAGCGTGATGGAGGTGGAGGATCTCAGGATAGGGCCAGCCCCCACACTGGGGTTCAGGACAGCTTTCCCTGGCCTGAGCAAAGATGTGTTTAGTAGTCATCCAAAAGCTGCTGCTGTGTGCTTAACTGGACAGCTATGGTCTCTGCTCTTATAAATCCACAAGGTTTTCCAGGCATCTGGAAAGGGAGGAGCAGAGAGGATATCCAGCTTGTGGTTCTGCAGAAAGCCCTGCTTTATTTTAATGTGTGCCTGTGTACATGTACATGTATTGTCTCCTCAGCTGATCAGTTGTGAAGTATACAGACAAGATGTATGCAAGGAAAAGAACCTCTCCATGCAGCAAGGTTTAGCTTTTCCTTTCTTGGTTGCAGAAATTTCTTAGGTTTTGCTTGAAGAATTAAGTGTGGTCAAAGAATATGGTTTATAATCCCCTGTTCCAGATCTTATTTTGGATACAACTAGTACTGTGGATCTTGGTATTCTTTTCAAAAGGGCCTGCATATTTGAAAGTGTGGGGGTTTTTTTGAAAGGTGATTAGTTATTTGCATTCTGTGGTCTGTCCAGCCGTTACCATGTTGTTAAAAATTTCTACCCTGAAGCTTAGAGTTGAAAAGAATTGGTGTAACTTCATCCATTTATTTTCTGAACTGACAAGAAAATAAATCCTTTACAGAAATTCTGTGTATTCCATGTTAAGCACATCTTGTCTAAAGGAAGTCCTTGTTGTAGCAGATTACTGAATAATGAAAATGATTCAAAGATTGACAGGGATGGAATATATATGTGAATATTTAAGTGCTGGATGGGAACCAGAACTGCTGTCCTGAACAGGTATGAATGGTAAAACAAAAGCTGTCAGTTCATATTGTTGGAGTTATTACTGGGAAGATGATGAGAATGGTTTTCCTATAAAGGTAAAACATGTGAAGATGAATAAAACCCCCAGCAACCATGGATTCTTTTTTTATGTAGCCATCTCTTATTCTTCAAGAACAGAAGAAGTGAAAATGGTGTTCATTGATAGGCATGGTGATGTGAATTGTCTTTGTCTCATTTGCCTTGTATAATTTCTGATTTGTGCTTTGGTTCTATGCTTTGTCTTAAGGCTGGTACTTGCTGAGCAAATGTCAAGGAAAGCTAATATAGAGGCTGTGACCGGACGACCAAGCCTTGTGTGCAGGATGCGTGGCTGGTTGTTGTGCTTGCCTGCAGGACGGTGTTGTTCCACTGCAGCGACGCTGGGCGCTGCCCTGCTGTGCTGGCTTCCTCTGCTGCACCTAGGCTAGGATCTTGTTTAACAAGATAACAGCAGGTGACGGAGCTTTCTCTTACTGGGATGTTCTGGCTTTTGATTCACCCTTTACCAAATGTTTTGTCCTTCGGGCAGAATTATCCAGTTCTTTGGTTCAATTGCCATTACATATTTTCCTTTGAGTTGGGAGCAGTGCCAAATAGGCTCTAGCCTTAAAGACATGATCAACTCAAGGTACCTATGTGTGTAACCGTGACTGCATTTGACTTGAGTGCTGTTTGCTGATAGTTGCTTGGAAATCTGCTCTAATGAATGCTCTTCCTCCCATAGTTCTATGTGAGATAATTATGGCTATACAGTGTTATCTGTAGGGCTTTAGCACAGAAAATTTGCCTCTCAAGTGTCATCCCGTGTCTGCCTGAGGGCCACAGATGGCAGAACTTTGCATTCAGCTGATGGGGAAAGCCATCTTTGTATTCAAGTGTTGGTGTCTGTATCTTGAGCTTTACAAGGTACAACAGCTGAGATGTCTGAATAGAAGAGAAATCAAGGGGAATGTGAAGGGAAAAAAAACGACCCAGGAGATTCCTGTGCTTTATCTGTTTGGTTGTGATGATGGTACCCCTTTGATGTTACAGCATTTGGCTTACACGTTCCTTGGGACTCCTGGAAACAGTAGAAAAAAGTGCTGACCAGGGTGACAGTAGCTGGGCTTACATCAGCACATTGCTACAGTTAAGTGATGTGGGAGAAATGTACTTGAGGATTGCAAGGAGACAGTGGGGATAGTGTTTTATTTGCAGCAATCTGCTGAGGATTGAAATCTGGAGGAGAAATTCTGGAAGAGTGGACAAAGAACACTTTGTCCAAGCGGATGACAGCAGGTACTTGAGTATGGACAATCCTAGCCAATGACAGCTGATTTTAAGCACTGACATTAACTGGTTGAGTAAACAGCCATACCAGAGTTACCTGACAGCACATGTGCCTCCTGATGTGCTCCATGATTTTATGCTTCGGCCATTTATCTACAGTATTCCTGGGGTCAGTGTGTGTGTGTGGGATTTCACATGAGCAGGGTGACATTGGAAAAATCCTGAGATGTGGACAGAAGAACATATACTTATTTGCTCTGTGTAGTTTTCAAATAAGTTGAGACTCTAAAGGTTCTTGTCTGAGTGTCCTGTTTGTCTTGGCCAGAGGTGTCCAGCTACCTGAAGCCAGTGTATGTCTCTCAATTGTTATTCAAGAAGAAGGATGGAAGGATGATGGTATCAAGTGATTTACCTGCATTGTTGAGAGGTTGTAAAATGCTGTGCAGTAAATTGAGTGGGGTGAACAGGGGAGAAATCCTGAAACATAAAGCCAGTATAGTGCAGACAGGAACTGCAAATTGGATGATGGGACTTACCAGTAAGAAACAGCACATTATTTTCTGCAGAGTTGTATGCTTGGTGTATGTAGCAGGTAACTATCTGCAGGTGTGGAAGGGTGCAGGGAGACTGCAAGTTCACAGAGTTGAGTTTTCTGCAGCTCCCATATGTTGTGGGGACTGTTCAGCTGATGGAGGCAGGGGATCACCAAGGGTGTGCAGTTGGAATGTGTCCAGCAACTGAATGGTCAGCAGGAGAGTTTCTGGACTTACCCTTTGTAGTGTGAGGTGTCTGTATCTAAATTTAGGGACTGGTATTGCTTCTAGAAAATTATTAATGCTTGCAGTGCACTCTTGCAGCATGGTGGCTTACTGTGGACCACATACACGTCATTCTGCCTATGGTTTGACATTGATGCATATGAGGAAATTGCAGCCATTAGTACAGGTTTTGCATAGAAATTATTTGCCATCTGAAGTCCTTTTCTTCTTGTGCTGTTCTCTGCATTGCTCTGTTAATAATCTTATTGTTGCTTTTTTGAAACGTGCAATTACAGTCAGCTTTGTGATTGGTGGGAAGCAGCATTAAAGGATTAATGAGTTGAACTGAGTATTTTGTGATCCCCTGGAGTGTCAACATCAGCATGCAACAGCACACTGCTGATTAGGTTGATTCAGTCTTTGGCAGCCAGCACAGGGCATTATCCTGAGAGAGTATGTGCTTCGGCTGCTGTAGGACTCAATGTCAGAGTTACTGTGATACAGGGTTAACTCCCCCCTCAACCTGCTTTAAAAGTGATGCCATGGCTACATGCTTTGCAGGTATAGATTGACTTGGCATGAAGGGTCAAATCAGGAATGCTCTTGGTTTTGCCTCACAAAGGGGAAGTGGTCCTTATGATTCAGTGGCAGTCTTGTGCTTGTAGGAGCCAGTGCTCAGAAAATAGCTGGAGAATCTACTATAATTGAATAAGGTGATTTTTTTTCAATAGATTTATTCTTCAGATTTTTGTGTCCTGTCTGCCTTTCCTTTTCCATGTGCTTTCCTATCTCTTATTTTCTTAGAAAAAAAGGTTTTGTAATTTCCATGTGAATATATACATACAGACATATATACACCCAAATATTGAAGACAGGAACATATGCAGCTTCCATAAACCCTCTACTCCCTTTAGTGTGGATCCTGAATAGAATTTCTTCAAATGGCCTCTCTGTGTGGTTACGTTACCATTGCGTGCCCTGTCGGACACCTTCTCTATCTCAAATCAACATATTGTCTAGAGTTTTGACAAGTCTAATCTAATTTACTTAATGCTGCAGCTGTACTTTCTTCCTCCCAGGTGCTTTCCTTTTATCTTTTGAAAAAAATATGCTGTCAAAGGGACAGTTCCAGAACCAGAGTGTGTCAGCAGAATCATTGCATGGGATCCCTTGAACCCTGTGGTTGGTACATCTTAGTTTTACAAATGGTTATGTGTTGTAGGACCTACTGAGGTTTGTAGGGCTGCTTGCATGATTAAGGATGATTTTCAAGAAACACAGCATGCTGTGTCAGAGCCTGGTTTCCTTTTTTGCTCATAAAAATAGTTGTCACAGTGGTCTGCTTTGAGTGACCAACCCTCATTAAATCTAACCCCTCCATTTTGAAAATCTCTTGAACCTTTAAAAAATCTATGTTGAAAAAAAAGCTGGAGAGGAATTGTGTATGTAGCTTTTTGAAATGTACCAGGACAAGCTCTTTGCTCAACACCTGTAATTACAAACAGAATTCTGATAATGAATAGACGGTTTTAAAAGATCACATTCAAAGCTGCTCATTAATTATGTTACGAAGTGTCAGCCCTTTTTAATAAAGGAGAAAGTGCATTCTTCCTTGGCTGAAATACAAATACAATAGAGATAATGACACTTCCCAAGGAAGGATTTCTAAAAATTTAGAATGATGCTTGTGGCCACTAATTAAAAGTAAATAAATCTGTAAAAACCAGGATCTCTAGCCCAGATTTAAATCAGTTTGCCATTGTTACTTGTGAGTGAGATCTCTGAGTGAGGCACCCTGAAATCCCTGCTGTGTGTCCTTGTCTTCCTCAGCTAACTTTTAGATTGGGTAATGTTGTTAATGTGCTGGTTTTGTGACGCTACTGTCATTCATATGGGGACTAGGAGGCTGCCAATTTATATGTTTTATTCAGAGTAAAAAACTTCCTTATTTTAAAAGTTTAGTTAATAAATTCCAAGTTCTGTACACTTCCACATATGTTTCTAGCATGGCTGTAGAAGTAGACTGAGTGCTAGTAAGCCCTTGCAGCTCAGACAGTGCCTCTTTTGTCATGTTGCAGCACAAAATGTTACTCAGATTCTTAATGCACTTGATCTCAGTTGCATGTAGATGATCTGTCACAGACCAAAAAAGCTGTTGAAGGAACCTTTTAACATTGCTGAGTCAAATGGCTCATTTCAGGAAATACTGGAATAAAGGGTGTTTGTTCAGTCTTTGTGGCAGCCTTCTGCATATGTATTATAAAGCAGTCTTTAATTATGTGATCACATTATTACTTGTTTCCACAAAAGTCCTGCCTCATTAAGTGCATGATATGGTTGTTACTCCATTTAGGAACAGCCATTCAGTGTTTTAGATCTGTATTTTCAGTACATGTCTTCATTATTTTTGTTTTCTTCAAACTGTGTTCAGGTTTATGAATTTGTATTTCAGAACCCTGTAGAGAAGGGGAGGTGCATTCACACTGTAGAAGTGCAACAAATATTTCAAGTCCAAGTAAAAGTCCAAGTAAATCTATCTGTAGATGTCGAGTGGAAGCTGCTTAGGTTCCCTGTGTTGTCATCAGAACTCTGCTCTGACCCTCTGTGAGCAGTCTGGGCACAGAGATTCAGGTAGGAGACCAGAGGCTGGGAAAGAAACACTTCTCTAGGACATCCTGCTCTGACTCCGCAGCCATCCTGCTCACACCTGCACACTCCCGTCCCCATCTCCTGTCCTTGTTTTAGTTAGGTGCCTTTGAGTTGTAGCGTCAGAGAGAGCCATCCTGGAAATACCACCTTTGCTTCATCCCTTGAGTAGCTTTGATTTCTAAAAGTGTGGAGCAGGTCTTGTGGAAAGACACTGTGATCTTATAATTAAAACCTGTGCATCAGGAAGCTGGAGTTTAAATTGCTCAGAAAAGTTAATTAACTTCTTAACTTTTTTTTCCTTATCTAAAATGGCAGAGTGGATTTAGATTATTCAAGAATCTTATTTACCAAATCAGCCCATTTGAGTGCTTCAGATCTTTATGGTTACTACAAAGAGAATTGATCCATTATCTAATTAAGAAATATGTTTTCCCTGAAGTAATTCTTCATGTGTGACACTCAGAAACTCCAGAAGAACTCTAATTGATTTCTGATATGAATATCTTATATTGAAATAGATTTTTACAAGTAAGTGCAGTTTGGCTGCTGGGTTTTTTTGTTTGATTGGGTTTTTGTGTTTTTTTTTGTTTTTGTTTTTTTTTCTGTTTTTTCCCCCCTGTGTATTATTGAAGCTTTGCATTATACTCTTCTTTGATTTGCTTGTTGTTGAAAGGAAACTGCCTATGGCAGTTGTCAACAGGAACCCTTAGCATCAGCTGAGACCATGGCACAGATGTGTGTTTGGTGCCAGCACCAAGCAGGGGTGTCATCTGAATTGAGATTTGAGCATGGTGTTAAAGATTTTCCTGGGAACTCATAGTAAATAACTTAATCTCTCTGTGCTTCAGTTACCTTTTTGTACTGGGATAATTAATCCTTTGCCATATCACAGAAGAACTACGAATGTGAAGGTCATAGACTAGAAGGTGTTTGAACATCAGAACAGTAGGAATTTGTAAGACTGAGGGAAACTGTTCACTTAATGCATCCTCTTGAAAAGGTGTGTTTGGCAGGGCTGACTGTGGTTATGTGGTTGGCAACCAGTGGTCAGGCTCCCATTGTTCTTGTGGGCTCAGGACCAGAGTTGTGAGAGTAGCAGGAGAAACACTCAAGGGTTTGTTTTAGGGAGATAATAGGAACAGGTAGATACTCTGGCAGCAGAACAAGCCAAATATACTTTTCAAGCATGTTTTCATCAGCACAGAGAAAGGAAAAACTCGGGTTGTTGATCCCTGTGACATGTGTCCAAGACAGATCCTTAGCTACTATGAATCAGTGGCATTCCCTGGCATTTTGGTAGAGCTGTGCTGATGTGTCCGAACTAGGAGTAAGACTTTTGAATATGAAATCTCATGGCAGAAGAAAAAAGCTTGAGACAATTCTTTCCTTGCAGAAAGCTTCTGAAAATTGGCTAAGTAGGTAATAAAAAGATACAGTTTCATTTTACTTGCAGCTGCATAGATTCTGGATCAACTCCCTGGAAATCAGAATTGCTGTGAGGAAGACATGGTGAATGAGAATAGATAGCAATTCAGAATTGTAAGGTTCATGCTAACAGAAGTTCCTTGTCCTGGGAGGATAAAGAATTTACTTGAATAGAAGAAGTGTTAGAGCAACACTGATCGCTCTTGAAAGTCGTCTTTTTTTGTTTTTTCTTTGACATTTTCTCACACTGTTGTTAGGTACCGTTGCAGTGTGTTGAGTTGCACCTTTGAAAATGTGTTTAAGCATTAAAAAATGGCAAAAGGATAACATTCAAAGAAGCAGAGAGAAGGTTTGAGGGTCTGTTGCTGCAGAAGTACCAACAGTGAACAATGTACTTTTGCTGTGAATTCCTGTTCCTGAAAATTGAAAGGGTACGTGTTCCACATAGCTCCTGGGAAACAAGGCTCTCAGCTTCCATTAACGTTATTGAACGTGTATCTGCTCCTCTTTGTGCACAGCAGGGAAGATACCCCGCAGATCTGTTACGTTACTACCTCTTCAGTTCTGAGTTATAGGTCATTTTTCACGTGTAAAATATTCTGAGGTTTTTAGAACTCATTAAACTTTTACTTTCACAAGACGAGGTAAGAGAGGCTATAAAAAATACCATAGCAGATGAGGAAAAGTCTTACTGCGATTAGAGATAAAGTGGACTTTGAAAGTTCTGGCTGTTTAAAGATGAATTTGTTCTCCCTTCACACAGACTGCTGTGATCAGGCTGCAAGAGTAGGCTTCAAATGTGAACCTCTGTCCAAAATGTGAAGTAGCCTAATGTATTTTCAGGGATGAGGCCTTTGGAGTACATCTGCAACTCCTGCTGCTTAGCTTCATCACATGCAGGCAGGCCAAGAAGCAAAAAAATCTTGGTCTGTCCATTATGTGCAGTGGGCAGATCGAAGAAAGCTAAATGTACAAGGCTAAAAGGAGTTGCAAGAGGTACGATGCAGACCTTGGTTGTGGAGGCAAGTTCCCTGAGGTATCCCTGTCCTGGTTACCTGGTTCTTTTTGACTGTCCAGTAAAGATGGTGTGCAGCTTCAGTAGTTTCCAAATTTAGTTAGATTAATTTAAATCTCCTTTGCAAATCTTTCAGACATGTTAAACAACTACTAACTTTATACATTGGAGGATTATCTCCTGTGTTAAGGCATGTCTGTGCTGCAGACAGCACTTAACAGTACTAGATTGATAGCTCTGACACAAGAGTCCCGGAAAATCTGACTGTGGAAGCTGAGCAGCCAGTTGTTAACTTCGCTTTTTTGCTGGGTGTGACTTGCCTCCACCTAAGAGTCAGCAACAACGGAGAAGAATGTGAGTTTGCACTCTGACTCCTCCTGGGCAAAGTCATGTACTGGAGCTTACACTCAGAAGTTGGTGGATGGAGCTGTGTGCCCAAATGTTTTTGTTTTGCTGCCTCTAGCAGCACTACTACAGCACTTTACATCATTGAGCATCATGATGTTAATTCTGGAAGATTTTGGACCTTATTAAATACATGAAAATTCTCTTGGCTCAGTGTTTTCTTCTAGCTAGTCACACAAAGTATTGAAAAGCAGGGAGCCTCAGACTGAGCCCTCTGAGAACCCATTCAAAAAGACTGTAGCATGTCTCTGCTGCCCTTTTTCCAGTAAACATGCTATACTGTAGCAGAAAAAGAGTTTAGACCACTGTGACTTGGTTTATTCTTTACCGAAGCAGATTTGCTGATTTTGATCATCCAATCATCTTTTGGGTATTGATAGATTTGTTTCAGGAATCTTGAGTTAGACTGACAGGTTTCTAGTTTGGTTGTCATCCTCTTTCTTGCTATGGCGGTCCTGTGCTTATCTTCAGGTTGTGGTTAATTTGTTTTGGGCTTTTGTCTTGGTTTTGTGGAGTTTTTTTGAATGTAAAACAAAAATAGTAGTTTAATCTGTTTCAGTGGACACATCAGTCTCTTTTTAACATTCTTCAAACATCTGTGTTTGCAATTCACTACCCTCATCTTCTGGACTCACTCGTTCCTTCTGTTGGAATAGTTGGTTTTGTCATTTCATCATCACTGCCCAATCCATCTCCTGCCTTCAGATTTTCAAACAGTTTTCTCTTTCAGCCAAACCAGCTCCATCTCCTGAAATGAAACATACCTAGGGTGTTGGAAGATCTTGATGTGTCTAACTGTGCCCATGGGTATTTTGGATACACACAGCTGTCTTCATAGCACATCCCTTTCTTTTGGGGCTGGCGTAGTCTGAAAGATGGGAAATACTGGACTTTGTTTTCCTACTGCATATTACTGGAAAGGTCAGTGTGACTCCTTGCAGGAGTCTGTCATAAAAGCTGACAGCATTAACAAATACAGTAGTTACAGGTAGTTACAGGTAGATAAATTACTCAATATAGGCATGTTCTTTAAAGACAACTCCTGTTTTTATAGGCCAACAAGTACTGAGAAGACAAAATGCCAAGATGCAGCAGTGCTAACTGTTTTTTCTCAGAGGGAAGCAATTGCCACGATACTTCATTTGTTAGTAGCCTTTTCCTAAACATGTCCTGGCTGTTCACCACAGGCTCTGTGAGCCAGGGCTGTGATTCTGAAAATCTTTATGTTCCTAAAGCACCAAGTGCAACTGTAGCAGGAAAGAAAATAGGTGTCTGATTGGTGTTTAACAGCCATATTCTCTTTCTAGCAACAAGGCTGTTTCTTTTTATCATGAACCAAGATTTTAGGAGTAATCTTAGAGTCTCTTAAGGAGCAAACATTGTGGACCAGACCGTAAAGCTCTGCTTGCTGGTAGTGCCAGGGTTGTGTGCTTGTCTGTCATGTGCTCATCAAAAACTCTGTAAAAGGGGTCCTGCTGGTAACATCCCTACTCATCTCTTGCTTTGAATATGGACTGGGAGCTCCTCGGAAATAAGGAGGTGCTGCGTGGGGTTTGCTCAAGAAGTAAATCTTATATATGAGTCGTTGGATTGTTGTCTTTTGCTGACCATTATTAGCAGTGTCTGGGCAAGTAGCATCTTCTGAAAGAATGCCAAATGTTTGGTGCATGACACTGCACCCCGGGGTGGGGCCTTAGACAATCTCATTTAGCACATCTAACCTGCTTAGAGCTGATTTTCTTCTCAGACATATGGAATTAACCAAAGATAAATAGGGAACATGCCTGGCCAGCGTGTTGTGCGAGCTGACTTTTTAATTTTCTGGTATTGGGAGGAAAGAATAAATAGTCAAGCAGACGTTAGACCTCTGTATTTATCCTCAGTCAAGCTGGCAGTGTGCAATACAGACTTCTTTTATTTTTGCTTTCAAAAAATTGCCCCATGCTCAAAAGCCAGAAATTTCTGCCATGATTTAGCCAGTGCTTTATGTTTACTTTGGCAAGACACTGAATTTGCCCTTCACTTCCTTTCTGTGAAAGGAAATGCTTAATTTCTAAGTTTGATAAAGACAGAGACAAGACTCCATCACTTTCAGTGCTCATGTGTAAAGTATGACAAAGAGAAGTTGACTCAAAGTACAAAGTAGCTTTGTTCAGCTGTGATTTTTGTTACCCCCATTCTGGCAGAGGTTAATTCTGCAGGCAGGGTGTGTGCTGATTGGGGGTGGTAGTAGTGGAAAGTGCTCTGCTTGCTGGCTGTTTGCTTGAAGCCGGGAATGGAAATCTGTTTCACTCTCCTTCTTGGGTAATGTAATGCAACTCGTAAATACCAACAATTTGTACTTTATAGGTGCTTCTCCCCTGCCCAGCCTTTCCCAGGATTTGCAAAGCAGTAATTACTCCTTATTTATGCTGTTGCAGTATTACAGTCATGGTAAGATAGGGTAGTAACTAAAGCATGAAGTAGTTAAGGATATGTCTGAGTTGTTGCAATAAACAGCTGTAGCACCAGAGATAATTCTCCCCTGTGATTGCTCAGCAGCCCTTCGCCATTGCAGCTTTTCTCTGGTACTTGATACTCAGTTACGTGATACTCAATTTATAAGTTACAGAATCACAGAATCATTCTGGTTGGGAAAGACCTTTAAGATCATAGAGTCAAACCATAACCTAACTCTACCAATGCTTAAGCCATATTCCGAAGCACCACGTCTATATGTCTCTTAAACACTTCCAGGGATGGAAATTCAACCGCCTCCCTGGGCAGCCTGTTCCAGTGTTTTATTACCCTTTCAGATTGTAAGGACATAATTTTTACTGTTTGCTATTCTTGGAAACAAGCACTGAATGGGTAAATTAGTTTATGGTAGGAGGTTGGAGGCTATGGTTGGACTTGATGATCTTCAGGGTCTCTTCCAACCACGATGATTCTATAATTCTAAAGAAGCTTTTAGTAAATGAAGTCACATGATCTACGTGCTTGGTTTCCTGACTCCTTGTACTTTTGGTTGTTGCTGTTACCATCTTTTGTAATTTTTGGTGAATCGTCCCCAGTGAATTGAGATACATTAAAGGTCTTCTGCCAGCAGATCTTCTCCTTTCTGTAAAGGAATAAGAAGTTCAGTTGTTTCTTTGAAACTCTCATCCTAACAGAAGCTGTCAGTGTAGCCTTTGTTTCAGTGGAATCTCCTTTTCCGTGGATAACTGCTTTGTATGAGAACAGGCATTTTGAAGGCGCAGGCTCTTTGCTGGCATGTGGTCTGAAGCATATGAAGGGTTGTAAGCTATGCTAGCAAGAGAGGTTCTAGTCACTGGAAAGGACAGTTTAGTGTAACTTTGAGCATGTTATCAAAAGCAGAGAAGGAAGGCCTTTTGTCACATGCTGCAATTAATGAGTTTTTAATTCATTAAATAGAATGAGAGCCTATTTCCTTTAATAGCTGCCACTAACTAAGAGCTTTTGCTTTGTTTCAGATTGTGGAAGCCTGAACTGAAATATCCTGTGACTGACAAAGACACCAAAAGGTTGGTTTTCTGGTTTTGTTGCTCTTGTATCAGTCATTCCAGAGTACTGGAATTGCCGTACATCTTGATTTTACTAGGATGGATTGCTTAATGATTCTCTGTGGCTTGTTCAAACAAAACCAAATAGCTTGACAGGACTCCTCCTATATCTGCATGTACATGTGTTACGTATTTTGATGGTATTTTAAACAAAGAGAAGTGTGTACATTTCCTGGGCTGTACAGTGAAGGTGTTTATGGCACTGAGGTGGAAACTTATGTGAAAATAAAAACATGTTGGGATTTTTGCCAACTTTTTTGTGCAGGTGTCTGTGTTCTGTAGGAAGCATCCTCTCGGCAGTATGAGCTGAGCTATCTAAAAGCTGGTGCTACTGAGTACAAACGCTGCAAGCTAAATTTAAGACGTGGCAGTTTTTCTTTTCTCACACTGCAAATTTAGGGTTCACGGTTGCTAAGCATGTCCCCTGCAACATGTGCTGATCACTTGTCTTTCAGTCACCACATGCTCACCTTGTTTGAGGGTTCATGGCTCTGCTTTGGTGAAATGTTTTATTGAGGTTGTTTAGAGAATACTCAAATTTGCAGCACAGCTGCTAAGAAATGCTGATCCCTGGGTTGGCCACTGACCCCTGCCGTTAGTTGATCAGAGGAGGATTTGTATAATGGGTGCAGACAGCTTTTGGTTATTTGAATGGCAAAAGTGGAAAACAACACAAAGAGAGCTGGTAAATACCATCTTCACTTTATCCAGTGTTTGTTGCAAGAATAATTATTTGGTCATTCCTCTTCAGCCAAGGAAAGTGCTGATCTCAGCTACTTGAAGTTTTCAAGCACCAGGTTTATCTGGTGACACTGCACAGCCATGATGAAGTCATGGGTTTTGTTCCTTCTTTTCCTTCCTCAGCAGGTTCTTCTCCCTCTTTCTATGGTGAGCAGGTTCTTTGTCCCTCTTTCTATGGTGAGGAATGGAGTAAAAACTGGGACAGTGTGGCGTGCATGTGTGTGCTGGGGGCAGTTTCTTCTGGCCACAATGTTGATGCTCTTAGTGCAGCTCCGGTTTTCTCAAAGGTTATAATTTTTTTTTCCCTGTGTCTGAAGGCATGAGCACATGTCCACAGCAGGAGAGTCTTAAGTGCAGCGTTTGTCACCAGCTCTGAAACACTATGTTACAAGTGGGATAGGGTGCAGTGCAGACATACTGTTTGTGTTTTCAAGATGACAAAAAGAATTGCCATCTTCTTGTAAGCCTTGTCTCATGTGTTTCTGGAAGGCAGTGAGAGAAACAGGTGAGGTGTGAAAATTTATCAGCAAGCCTCCAGTTGTCAACATACTTGAAATGAAATTGCCAGGATACTGCTTATTAATCCTCATCCAGCTTTGATATTAGTGTGCAAGACATTTCCTTTAGCTGCTCCGTGTCAGCCTCTGTGTGTCATTGAAGATAGTTCTTTATGCAAGAAGTTAAATGGCCAGGAAGAGCCAGGTCTTTCAAAGCTATGATGAGACCAAGCCAAGTAAATGCAGTGGAAGAGAGGGATTTGAGGTTCTGAGCTTAAAGTGTAGACAAAGCTGTTTGATGGGCACTTTTCACAAAGAGCAACAGTGGAGTAGAGTTTATTCTGCATTTTAATTCACTGGTGTGAGTCTGTGCTTCAGAGTTTTTATGGCACGTATTAAATGCACCATCTACTCTTACCAAAAGCTCATCACAAACAGCAATGCCAGTAACCAGGAGAGTTGGAGCAGGCTGATGAGCTGTTGGCTGAAAGGGATAGGTAATCTGTCTGTTTTAGAAGTGAGTAGTAATCCAGTTCTTCCTGTACTCAGAATATGGGTACTTTGAGCGGAGTTTGAGCTGCTTACAATTTATCTTGTGGAGAAGAGGTGTTTGTGCATAAACAAAGAGCAAAAAAACCCACTTATTGTAATGAAATAATTGGTTGCCTAAACTCTATTTTATTAAGCTGATCAAACAGTATATGCGGACTGCAGGAACAGCCCCAAATCAAGGCTGAATAAACACTTTAAACTTCAAATTTTTTTAGTTCTTCTGTCTGATACTTACATATCTTTTCACTTTATTCTGGATGAATCTAAAGCATGTTCAGATCATATTACTTTTTCACAGCACACTAAATGTTCAGCTCTCCCATTTATCTTTATTACCTTCCTTATAACCCTCTCTTAACCTTGTTCACAACTCATATAATGGCACAGAAAAAAATCTTCACCCCTTTCTTGGTCTAACTGTTGCATCACTTTCTGGACTGCCCCAAAGCACCTTCCCTCTCATTCTTGCTCATCACATAGCACTAGTGTATCTCTCACAAAGGAATGAAACTAAGAGCATTTGTCTCAGGCCTGTCTCTGCAAGCTCAAGCACATATTGAACCTAAATATTACCTAGTTTTTCATACTTCCAAGGCAATAAAATGCAAATCCTCAAACCAAAATGTGAAATATAAGTGTGACAGTTGTGTTTTACTGAGAATCTGAAAAAAAACAACACCAAAAACCACAAAAAAGTGTATTTTAAAATCTTATCAGAATGTTTCACGTGAGTAACATGATTGTATGGAGAGGACAGTTCCCAGAGCTGTACCAATTCTTTTCTCCAGTAGTGCATGCAAACCAGCTGACACCCATGTGACTCTGGAGCAGCTCTATTGGCAGTATTAAGTCTAATGGACCAGATTTCTAATTGCCATGGCTCTACTGAAATCAGCACACGTGTGTCGATATTACGTAGCAGAACTGGCTTGTTTTTACTTTGGGTACATCTGAACTTTCAGGCTACATCTCCAAACCCCACCCACTCAAATAATTTAAAGCCTTAGATCAAGAAGATACAAAAATAGATTATCTTTTTAAGGGCCACTTTGTTTTTCATTGCTTGAGATGACATATGATGTATTAAGTAGAGAGTTAAAAAAGCAGCAGTTTTCTGAGCGGTAGCAAAAGCTTGAGTTAATGTTCTACCAAACACCAGATGTGAAACCTAGAGGGAGGGCCAGAAAAATATTTATTAAAGGAGTCTCTGAGGAAGTTGTTCTTACTGACGCCAGCAGCTCCCAAGTGCTAGTTAGTTAACCAAGTGTTTGTGGGTTGTTTTTTAATGCCTAATTCCATTGCCAGCAATGTCTTCAGGAAAAAACAGCAAATTGAATGAGCAGGTGGTACACAACTTTTTTAAAAGGAAACAACATATTGTAGAGCTGCAAGTGTCTGCTTCTACTTAATGCTAAATCTTCAAACACTCTCTGATGCAAGTAATTATTGTGAAATAAATTGCTAGACCAGCTCTTACGATACTTTTGTTTGGGTTTTTGGGGTTTTTTTTGTTGTTTGTTTTAGTAATTAAGATGGGAAAAAACATAGCCCTTGTTACCTCCTGCATGCCATACTAGGAGGCTGAGAGGTAGTAGGATAGTAACAATTTTGATTAGACCCTTCTCCATAGATGACTGGGAGTTTCGCTCTTGCCTTCAATGGGAGTAGGAGCCAGGCTCTTCATTTGTAATACAGCAGTGGCGTCTTCTGAAGACAGTATTAAAGAGACATTATGCCCTTTAATTCTAACCTGAAAAGTTAAAATTAAGCAAGACAAGTTTCTCCAGAGAGAGAAAACATCCTTTATGACATTATCTGATATAGCAGAAAAAAACAGGCAAGTTTGCAGGTGAGTGGTGAAGACCTGGATAAAAGTTTCTATTCCTGAAAGCCTTTCTTGTCTTTCTCCCACCCACCCTCTGGCCCCCAGCTGTAGGAGATTTCATCTCTATCTACAAGGTTTGCTTCACTTACAGCCTTTGAGTATAGTGGCTGTAATGCCTTTATGACTTGAGTGTGCTTTGTTATTGGTGGAGAGAAAGCATTTCAGTGTGTAGCACTCAGAAACAGAAGCTCTCCTGTTACTTACAGTCACAACTCATATTCTGTTCATAGATTTTTATCTCCTTTCCTTATGTCTGCACATGCTTCTGGAACCGTTACTGTTCAACAGGTTATATATGTCAAGAGTCTTTCCTTTCTCCCATAAAGTCACTTGTAGTTAAAGCGTAGTAGTAAATAGCATTAAAGCTATTTGATCTGATAGGGCAGTTTGGAGTGTCTTGCTGCAGCTCTCCATGAAGATAATGTCAGATTTTCCATGTGTCCAGGTCTGTAAGAGTAAAGGATAACATCCTGAGAGAAGAGATTACAGTCTTGGGAAGAGTCAGCAATTTTTCTCCCAATTATTGACTGCTGCAAGCATAAATATGCCTCATGATCTGAAGGAATTACAGTATCACTTTTAGTGTTGCTTCTCATTTTGGAAGCATATGGGAGCTATTATATAAGTTCTTGATTTTCAGAATTTGAAAGGTGGATTGTAGAATTCAGTTCATTTGTCTCAGCTTCAATTTATTTGTCTAAGCAATATATGTGAAACCTCTCTGTTTTTACTGTGAACTGATTGGTCTTTTTAGTATTATAATACTCTGGTGATTATTACTGTGTGAACTAAACATGTAACACTTTTTAGGATACAAAAATAACATGTCTTTTGTTACCTCTCTTCTGGATCTTGTGTGTGTAGCTGAATTAACTTTGACAAGTAATTAAGTTTATAATTCCTAGTCTATTTAGGACTGATGTGTTCACATCCTGATGAAATCAAGTCAGCCCTGGGCTTCTAAGGAACACAGTCTGAATCCATGTGGGCAGTGTTAGCTGATGAGTTGAGAGCTGGGTGTGCATGGGGCCTCATAAACAAAAAAAGAGGAAAATACTTGTTTAGAGGGTTGTGTCACCCTCATCCTTATTTAACTGCTATTGCACAGGGGGCTGTTTACACTTGGCTGTTATTAGTCATGCCAGATAGGGTTATAATCCCAATGCTGTACATATTGCTTCATGTTGCTATCCTGATATAAGTACCATTATCTCACTTTGATGCTGTAGTGGTGGCTGCTTTGAGCTGAAGCCTCCAAAGGCACCTTTTCTCAACCAGAGTCAAGGGAACTGTGTGGCTAAAGATGTGAAAATCCCAATCCTCAGTTTCTAAGTGAAGTTGTAGGAGAGATTTCTCTGTGGCACAGGATTGCAGGCAAGAATTCAACTGATTCATGTGCTTCTTTGCTGAGCTGTCACACTCAGACTGCTCTTTCCAACTATTTGAATCAAAAGATCAGAGCTAGGGAAGATACAAGGCATCACAGTGGTGCTGTATTTGAAATCTACAATATTGTGAGCTTTTTGCCTTCCAGCCCCCTTGAGATACCTGCTGAGCTAAACAACAATCATCCTTAAGAAAAGGTTCTAGGAATATAAGCAGTGGGGTTAGGAGATAGGTGGGATGCAAGCTCTGTGGTTGATTGTTTGTATTGAGGAAAGGCTTTTGAACCTGGATCTGGTCTGGAAAAACACCAGTCAGGGAACAGTACCTGCCCAAAATCCCTGCCATGGAGGTGGGATGGGAGGTGAATGGAAAGGTGCAGGGGTAGACTGCTTCCAAAAAAACACCTGTGCTGCCAATGAGCTTGGACTCGTGGTACCAGACAGACTGCAACATACAGTCCTGTGTCATTGCCCTGGCTCCCTGTGTCTGGTGGGCGAGTGTAAGAGCCAGAAAAATGCCGTGTCCAGCTCCAGAGCTGAGGCAGACAGTGTGTGAAAGAGAAGCAAGCCTCTGTGGAGATCCATTCCTGAAGTACAAAGAGAGTGCTAGTCTCTCCAGTTTGCATGCAAAGAAACGAGGCACGACTCAAGACACTAATATTATCTGCAGACATTAGGCAAGTCTGCCACCCTGCCTGGATCAGACTAAAATCTCTTGAGCCTCATGCAGTGCTTTGTTGTCTGTTCCATCAAAGTGCCTGTTTCCACTGCACACCTTAATTAACAGCTTATCCTGATTTAACAACTAAGAAATAGCTCCACAGTGCAAACAGTATCAGGGTGGATGAATACATGTTTAAACTTGTATTTTGTTCCTAATTAGAATAAGGTCATCTGAGGCATATTATAATATGTTCAGGAGGAGAAAACATGGACCCCAATGCATCATGTAGAAAACTATTGCTTTGGATAAAAAGCTGTTGCTTTTCTCAAGCAAATACAAAGGCAGGTTTCATGTGTAAGCTGTGGCAACTCCCCTTGAAGGCTTGGACTTTTAAATACAATTCTGACTGATTCTCCCATTATTTTTGTATTAACCATTACGTATTTTAATAATAAGCCAGAGTGGAAGCTGAAGATTGCTGTGCTTAGGCTTTTGTGTCAGAATACAGTTGTATAAATTGTGTTTGTGCTAGAAAGCTCAAAGCATCAGGGGCAGATGCTTATTTATCTCTGAAGTTGCTGTAGCTCCATTGATTTCAACAGGCATTCATAACAGTCAGCATATAGGCTCATGAAGATACTGAGCAACATCTGTAACATAGCAACAGCAAAGCCTTTCTTGAAGCTGTTCTCTTTAATGCTCCTCTCAGAGGTTGGCTGTAATAGCATATGGTGAAGGGTTTGCTTTCTGTTTGGTCAGACGAGCCAGGTTGTCTCAGAGTGTAAGGCCTAACAAATGAAAACAATAGTCACAGAAATAGTGCAAGGACCCAGCTTTGAGCAACCTCAGCTTTGGTTCAGTGCAAAGGGTTGGGAAGACTTCATACGGCAGAGTGTCTTCATGATTTCTTCTTGCTTTACATGGGATTAGCGCTTCCCCTGAGTGAAGCTTGACCTTCCTGAATCCATCAGAAACTTTGCCAAGAGGGTAAGGAGTGTTTGCTTTCCACTTGTAGGCCCTCTGGAGCCTTTCGTTTTGCTGTCTGGGGCTGAAAAGAAAGCACTTTCTGTGCATGGCAGAGAATGAGGTACTGGGGCTGGGAAAATAGTTGTGATCCATGAGCAGCAATTATGTATTCTTCAGGATACACATCTCTGCTGGTGTTAATCTGCAGTGAGGTCTGAGATCAGTGCAGCACCTGCTGCTGCTTTTTGCCTCCTATCAGCTGTCTCACTGCCTTATGCAAATAAACCATTTAAGAAAATGAATTACTAGGATCAAGCCATTCTGGAAGGAATGGTACCAGATCCTGTACAAGCCAGACAGATGCCTGAAAGATGTCCTGAATTTACACAAAATGTAGCAATCAGGTTTTCCCCTGGTATTTTTTGTGGTTTTGATATTGTTTGCCCTATTATTTCTGCAAGGGCAGAGGGGGGAGGTAGCGGGAGTGTAGTAACTACAGCCTGTAATTAAGCAGCCAAAAGAATCAGAAAAAAACTGCCTTCTGGGTGTTTTCTACGTCTTGGGATTTATTAGGTATCTCATGTGCCAACAGAACAAGATGTAAAATTGCTTTCACTGTTCATCTGTCACCGTGTGAGATGGAAGAAGCAAGTCTCATGAAAGTTCTGTAGCACAGGAACTTGGCTGGTTTGTTCCTGCCCATCATGGGTAATTACCTCCCTTTTTAAAATGGCTTTCAGTTCTCACTGTGAATAAAGAAGTGCAGCACAGGGAAGAGCACCTTTCCTTTAAAGGATATTTCAAACCCAAATCTAGAGCTGAGTTTGAAGTGTTTAGTCTTTTTCTACAACACTGCTAATCATTAACAAATTAATTTGCAGTAGAAGTATCTGCCCGTAAGCAACAGGCTAAGGGCTGCCTTAAGAAGGCTTCTGTTCTGTACAGTATTTCCAGTAGCTGCTTTCTCCAGCCTCTATCTCTTGATACTGACATTCCAAAGATGTGGGATTTTGGAGCTCTTCTGTGAGTGTGAACAGGTTTTGTATTTTGCTGTACTTCAGCTTAGTTACAGAAAGATGTATGGGAAGTGCTAAGGGTAGCAACTTGCGTGTATGGTGCATGTTTTGCAGGTAAAGGAAGCTTAAGCTGAAGATCACCCAGCTCTCGTGAAGGTTCCAAAGCATGTTTGTAAAAGAAGCAATCTGCATCTCATTTTTAATCTTTAGAATTAGTGTCAGTGCAGAAGAGAGTAGGCAAGCCTCAGACAACTTTATTTTGGTTGCGAATCATGTGCCTGGGCATGGCAGCTGTGATTTGTGTGTTCAGGTCATTTTTTAAGTGCATGAATTCATGGATAAATCTTGCTCTTGCAAGAGGCGGATCGGGGGAGGGCAAGAGGGCTGTTTAGACAAAGTGGTGCAACTGAGAGCTGGTCCAGAAGTTTTCAAAAAGCAGTGGGATACTTTTTTGTTTTAAACATCAGTTTGGAGTCTTTGGGGCTGGAGCAGGGGGTGACACTTTGCCGAACCTTCTACCAGAGAAGGCAGCTTGGCTCAGCCTGCAGCCAGGTCAATGTGTCTGAACCCTGGCTGCAAGGCTAAGGGATTGTCAGTATGTCCTGCTCTGTGGTGGTGCAGAGTAGGCACTGCCCTCCCTCTGTTGGGCTGTGTCTGCCTCAATCAGGGACCAGTATTAGCTTCCTAATTATCTTCATATGGCAGTTGGAATTTGAGAATTAGGTATGAGTTCAGCAGTGGCACTACTGGAATCAGAAGACATGGGGAATTGAAGTGAAAGTCTGGGATTTGCATTTGCAAAAGCAAACATTTCAGATGTTTATCCATAGTGTGTTTTTCGTATCAACTTTCACAAGAGCAACAGATCTCAGGAGGCTGTCAATCTACCTTAGGAATCTGATAATACACTCCTTTGAGCAGGGAATTAGCAAAGGTGATGTTGCTGTGCTAATGAAAGGGCTTGGGACCTGGTCAGGTCAGATTGCTCCTGGCCTGTTCCCCAGGCAAATCAAAAATATTTTAACTGTGAAATAAATCCATGTGCCTGAGAAGCAGCCTGTAAAATGTCCGTGCTTGCCTTTCTGGAAGGGCTTCTTTCTTCAGCTGAGTTCCTCTGCAAATATGCTACATAGTTTTGTAGTGCTACATGAACTCCGTGTCTTTCAATACATGTGCCGGTCGACTCTGCGTGGGAGGTGCCACACCTACCACTTTGATTTAAAGCTTCGATTTTCCTGTTTAAGTCTTGCCATCCTCTGGAGATGTTTTCTGATATCCACTTGATTAAAAAAGGATGCCGCAGACCCTCTTCTCCACCAGTGATCAGTGGAGGGGTGGGTTGGTAGGTTGTCAGGAGATGGGTGCTAGCTACACTTGCCTCCTGCACATCTCCTGTTGCATCTGTGTGTTTTACGGGGCCCTGGGTCTCCACAGAGCCCCTGTGAGTGTGTCTCTTGACTCGCTCTCACGTAATGCGTGTGGTTGTGCTGGGACATGATTTTCAACTGCAGGACTTTTCAGTGCTGATTGCAAATTGAACAGGAAAGATTGCTTGTATTATCTGCAGGAAGACAGTGGAAGGCATGACCTGTCTTCTGCTCCTCAGGGCAGAGCAGAGATTGCTGCAGCATTTTGCTTTGAAACAAATGGGCAGCGACATTCTTACCTGTAACATGTTGGCTGCTGAGGTGTCTGTAGGCTTTCTGGGTGCTGAAGGAGACAGGGTGGAAAAGACATTAAGTAGGGATAAGAACTTAAAAATAGAAGTTGTACAGAAATAAAAACTGGCTTATTCAGGCAGGAATAAGAAAACCTAAGAAAATTACACCAAATCAAGCAGTGCAGATGAAAATTTGGCTTGAGCACAAAGCACAGGCTGAGACTATTTAACATGATGAGGTTATATGGGTGATAGTCCGAGCTGCAGGGAGTGCAGCAGCTAGGAAATAAAAATGACTGTAAGGTCAGTGCTCAGAGCCAGGTAAATAAGCCACGCTGTAGGACAGGGCTGGGCAGTGCCAGAACTCCCTGCAGATGTGATTCCAGAGGTGACATATGCTGGTGTTGTCCCTGACAAGGAGAATGGGGCTGACAGTGACTGGCTATTCCTTATGTGTTTGTTTGAATTCATGGAGAATTTGCTGTCATCAAGTTAGTACAGCGTGACCTGCATGTAAAGAACCAGTGAAAAACTTCATGACCTTTGTTTTTAACACTTTTTTTACTTTACGGCATCTTTTAGTGTCTGAATAGCTGCCATGTATGATGTAGGAACAAAGACAACTTGCCCCTCGGAGTGAGGTGAGTCTAGCAAACAGGAGCCTTGCAGTCTGGGAAGAGCCTCTGATGTGACGAGCAGGGTACAAAATCATTTTAAAGGCTCTGCGGCAGAGAGAGGCACTGTGTTCAGCCTCACCTTTGATAAAAGCATGTCGTCATGGATGCTGGTCTCAGCTGTAAATACTGGTGGAGGATGAAGGGAGAGGTAGTGTCTTGAACTTCTAGAACTTTAAGTTATCTTTTACTAAGAGTAACTTTCAGATCCCCTTTTCTGTTTCATAACTACTGGGTGATAGATTTCCATTATCAAACATGATTATACCCTGAGTTATGTCTTCTGAGCTTTCAACATTAATTTTATGGCAAGTGCTGGGGAAAAACACAGTTCTACATATACAGGGATTCTTATTGGAAATATTATTATTCTAAAATACAAAAGGAAAAAGATATTTGCTAGATAAATATAGGAGCAGGTGATGCATAGTTGTCTCCTGAAGGATTAAAATAGGCATAAAAGTGTCCTCAAAATCAAACTTCTGAATTACAGTAAGTTTTGACCATTGCATAGTTCTGGGAGTGAGTACCAGATGGTGACAGTAATGCCACATCTGACCTGTCCATTTGTGCAGGGAATCCAACAACTTACCTAGACTTCCTAGACCACGTATTTTAAAGTGTTACATGTTTAAATTTTGTGGTTTTATATAACGTCTTCCCCAGACCAATCCTTTCTTAAGATCCCCATTTTGGCTTTGCTATCTGTGGCTGCAGCCCAGCTAGCTTCCACAGTTCAGCACTGTTGCAGGTCTGTTGTGGCTCTGCTACTGTGCAAGAGCCAGACTGCTGCAGTGCTGGATTTGTGGTGCAGCAGGGGGATCGTTTGGGGAAGAAGGTGCTAGTTACTATGTGTGGGGGGCCAGAACGTGGTCCTTAAGGAGTACAGGAAAAAAGATGCTGGGTATCGCGGAGTTCCCTAGTCTAAGCTGGTGAATGACTCTTCTAGGAATAGTTTTGAGCCACATAATGGAAATTATAGAACCGGCCTAACAGCACAGGGCAGTGGGGTGATGGAAAGCTCAGCAAGTGGAGGAAAACAGTCCTAGCTTTTTTTAGTCTTTATTGGGATCAATCCTGCTATGACACTAAGTTTTCACTGTGTTGTGAGCATGACTGGCTCTGGATACTGTGATACAGGGCAGAGAACGGCACAATATCTCTGTGCATGTTGATCCCATGGCCAACAGAAAAAGAAAGTGCTGTTCAAGTGGGCTTTTCTCAAAACTCAGCTCTGCTGTTGGCTTTCCCAGCAACCTCAAGCAATATAAAAATAGGGCTAATGATACACTTCCAGTGCTGCAGAACCGTGGGGCAAGCCTGCTGTTGTACATGTGTATTAGGAGCGTTGTAGTTCACAGAACTGGTTTCATGAACAAAAACAAATTGTCAGTGAATAGGTAGGCATTTTTCTGAGAGAAGCCTACAGTTTACTGCCTGCAGAGCATCGAGGGGTAACAAGTAAAAGCTGATTGAAATCCTAGCCAGGCAATAGAGCCAAATTGTGATTATGATTGCACATCACAAAAGCTGTCTGCTTGGGAGGAGATTTAGCTGTTCATTCATTCATGGCTTTGACCTCATCGTGCAGCAGCAGCCGCATTTGTGCAAACATTTGCTCATTTTGGGACAAAACCACTCATATTGGTAGGTTAGGAAATATAACATTTTTGTATTAAAAGGCAGTAGGTAAACTTTGCCTGTAGCTGTAGGCCTTGTTAAGTAATATGCTATTAAGCTCAATTAGAGTGGCACAGTGAGAATAGGTGTAATACTTCTGCAATTAAACAGCATGCAAAGACCTGAAGAAATTAGACATTATTACTATGAATAATGGTCCCTCATATGAGTAGAACCACTGAAGTCAGGGGCCCCACACTTCTGTTTAGTGGTGTATCTGTCACTGTTTTGTTGACTTTGTTTTGATGCTGTATGTTAGCTGAAACATTACAATGTTTTTATTTTAAAACTCAGTAATGGAAACTTGCTAATGCAGTGGACAAAGCAACTTCTGGGATCCTTTTCTGCTTTTCTGGGATGGACTGAAAAGGAACAGCCTCTCTATTCCCTTCTTCCCCAACCACAGACGATTGAAAGCTAGGTTGTCTTTTGATAATACGCTTTTTTGAGTGTGTGTAAAACCATCCTGTCTCTGCATGATCCATGGGAAAAAATTTCCCATCTAGTAACTGATGAGGGCAATTTCCTGTAAGCCAGTTCTTGTGGACTCTGGTTTCCAGCCACTTCTATTTTTAACACTTTTTCCTTTTCTCTTTTCCTCCCCCCTAGTTTCTTTTTATTATTTTTTTTGCTTTTTTTTTTAAATTAAAAAAGATGTTTGTGTTTGGTGATCTGTTAGTATATAACCAGGCAGGCTAGAGTTTTAAAAGACACCAGCAAAAGCCATGAAGGTAACGTGTATCCTGATCACATTTGGTTTTTAGTTTTTGAGCTGCGTTATCAAGTCATCAACAGCTGATAGCAGATGAGAGAAAAGCCTTCGCTGCTGGTTATCTTCCCTAAGTTAAAGCCAGGTCCACGTAATTTTGTATTACAGTAGTCAAAATTGTTTTGTTCCTGACAATAGAAACACTTACATTGATGTACCATGTTACTGATGTGAATATGGATCTGTGAGCACAGATATGTAGATGCAGCCTGAGGCCTTATAACCACCTATCTCCAGTGAATATAGCTGGGGAGACTTAAACTGACTGTGTGAGGGGGATCCTGCAGACTAATGCCTGGTGCCAGTGGTGGAGGTCTGAAAGTATAGGCGAAGTGAAGAAATGAAAGGGGATCCAAGTAGGAGTGCAGGAGGGTAGGGATGTGAGAGGGGAGTCATTTAAAGCAGTCACTTTCCATTAAAGTGAATGGAAATCTTGGCTGCAGTTACAGAAATGTCATGCTGCAAGGCATGTGTGTATTTAAAACCAGTTTCAGTCTGTTTGAACTTTTTCCCAAGACTTTAGGAGTCTGGGATCCTTTCAATAAGCAGTTAACATCATGCAGGAGACTGGATTGGAGATACAATTTTGTTATGTTAGAAACAGTTCTTGAAAGTCAGATGCCTAGAAATAAAAAAGGAGTAAGCAAGGTAATGCTATGACAGTTGCTGTTTACTTGGAGAAGATTTGGTCCTCCTTCAGGCTTGTTTTTCTTGGGCCCCATTAGCTTTGCAAATCCCATTTTTTGACTGGTCCAAGCAAGCTGCACATTCTAGAAGCAAAATGCCAAAAGAATGCAGCATATACACAGGGCAAAGTGTGAGTTTCCTAATGAAAGGACTGTGGATGTGTATTTGAGTGCTTGCAAACAGTTGCCCTGGCTTGTACTGACAGTAGGGTGATTAGATATTTGATTAGGAAGATGAATATCCTTGCTTTCTTTACAGTAGATAGTAACTGTTGACAAAAGATGCTAAGAACTTAGCCCCAGGAGTCATTTAACATCTGAAGCATAGTTGGTACAAGTCTGACCTAGCAGCAGTTTCCTCTCCTTACATTTGTGCCTTGAATGATTGCTGATTATGTTTTAAGTATTTATTAACTTGGGTATTCTAGGATGAGCACATCTGGTCCTCTGATCTTGGAAAGGGGGAGCATTTGTCTAACTGCTTTCAGGTTCTTCCTGTGGTTCCTGGATACTGGTCCTTTACGCCGCTAAGACACTTACTAACCTTCAGTGAACAAATGCTTCCATATCTTTTGAAGAAATAAATTATGTTTAGAAAAATGTGTGCTGAAATGGTACCTTTCACATGAAATGTTGGCAAAATTTTTGTGCTACAATGACAACAAATCATCAGAGTGGCAGATTTGAGAAGAGGTGTGACTTCTGCCTTCTTGTCAAGGTGCCACCATTGCTTTGAAGCATTGCTGGAGGGTGGGGGGAGCGGTTCTGGTCTCCATTAGGCACAGCCACAGCCTTCACAGCAACAGCTCTGGGCTCAGGGCTGGCATTTCATTGCAGGAAATCATACAGTTACTGCATGTTATTCCTTAGAGTTGCAACATCATTTTGACTAAATACTGCTGGGGGTAGGCTGGTAGTGATATTTGCTGTGAATCATCCTCACTAATGGAAACTATTCAATAGAGAAACAATCATTATGAACAAGATGGCATTTCTATTCTGAATCCCCTCTTCCATTTTTTTTATTTTTCTTCCATGAACTGTTTTGTAAATTATCTTTGGGCTGGCAGCCTCATTCACTTTCAGTCTAGCAATGAATACTTTGCTATGAGTTGAAAATATCTTAAAGAACAGGAGAGGCTTTTTGTTATTTTGTTATTTCTGACCTCCAAACATGGTTGCTTCTGTTGCATTCTTAATTTGATTTCATTTTGAATTTAAATAACCG
Source organism: Chaetura pelagica (assembly GCF_000747805.2). Classification (NCBI taxonomy): domain Eukaryota; kingdom Metazoa; phylum Chordata; class Aves; order Apodiformes; family Apodidae; genus Chaetura; species Chaetura pelagica. Next base: position 208,722 of record NW_009951796.1, on the reverse strand, counting down.
TGGATGACTGGAAAATGTTGACTCAATTGTATAGCTAGTGCTGCAGGTGGACTGTGTAAAGGTATTTATTTTTTAAGTACTAAGCTGAGGAATGTGGACATGAAATAATAAAGGAAATAAAGTCACCTTGGAACACTACTATTTTCTATCACTCTAGGACATAATAGGCTTCCTTCCTCCAGAAAAAGCATCAAGTACAGTCTTAATTTTCAAACTTGTAAGTAGACTCTAGGGGATTATATATGTGATTAAAGTTACACTCCTACATAAGACCTGTTTTCCTAGGCTTTGGCCAGAACTCTTATGTGTGAATGTTGCTATGTGCTGTCTGCTTATAAGTCCATCTGCTTTGGGTTTCTGGTTGTGCAGATGGGATGTTACTGAACTCTGAACCTGCAGAGTGAATGGAATAAAATGGGCAAAAAAATTTTAAATGGAGACAATATACTACCATGTCTGGAGTTCACTATGTCTGGGATAGGATACAGGCTTGGAGGAAACACTGGTCCATTCCAGTCTGGCTATGTCTGCATCCCAAATATTATCCACAGGGTTCTTGAGAGCTTAGGAAGGACACCACTTATTTTTGAAATCCCTCTCTTGTAACCCAGATCACATCTCTCTAAATAATTGTACTACCAGAAATTCTACAGGTGTTTAACAACATACCAGATGAAAGAGAGAATTCCTTCCCAATAGCAGCTCAAACACTTGAAGCTTCAGATGGTACAGGCTTGGTGTGCTCGCACATTCATATGTACAATTTTCCTTAGCAAAAGTAAACTGTTGCATATTATTCTCATATTTTGAAACATGCAGGGTTTTTGTTGACTTTAGACTGTTTTGAGCTGTAGTATTCTGCCCTTCTGCTCTGATTTGAAATGTTTTCCTTGAGGCAGAGGAATGAAGCATACAGGATCCATCCAGGAGATATCTATGGATGCAGGTATAGACAAGCTTCAGGAGCTTGAGAATTATCAGAGGAGGGAA
>NW_009951796.1:184838-207467 GCF_000747805.2 Chaetura pelagica | reverse complement strand
GGGAAAGAGATTTTGTCCTTCTGTGGGTTGAAGCCAGTTCATGCCAATGCTTTCAGAGCTGCAATGCTTCTAGTGCTGGTTCAGCTAAATAAGAAACATAAAAGACTTTGAGTGGTGGCATTCTCCAAAGCTCCTGGTGCCTTTCAAAAGTGGAAAACCATTATCAAACTGATACCACAAGGACTCACCCAAACAACTTGTTTTATCTCACCAGTTTCTGGCCTGTAGGCAGCTGCCCTTCCAGTGTGGTAATACTGTGAGTCCTATCTTACATTTCTACTCTTCAGGGCATCTCTCTTGTCCTCTACTCGTGCAAAGCAAGAAAGGATTCAAGACACTTCCCAGGTAGGAGATTGGAAAAGGCTCTCGGAGGCTCACCAAGTGTCAGAAAGGGGCTGCTCCAGCTTGATGCACAGTCTCATAGCAAGGAACACAGTGATGCTCCCATGTGAGGAGCTGAGATTTGTAGCAAGGATGTAAGCCATAGCTTTGCTTCCCTAGCATGCATGGGGCAGTTGGTGAAGAGGTAGCTTTGCTGGCAATTTCTTTGCTGGATACTTTTCTGCCAAAACAGGTTCTCTTTGCCACAATCAGACTGCCCAGGCAGGAAGCTGGAACTCTGATCCCTGGATTTCTAAAACCCACCGTCCTGGCTGTATGCTTTTCATTTTGTTACCTGCTATGCACTTCAGACTTCTTGCATTTTTTTTTCTTTGTCTTTTTAGTTTCTTTTTCTCTGCACCACTTTATCAGGAGGGGTGTGAATGTTAGTGTCAGCTTTAGTGGGACTTAAGAAAACGTGGGTTTGCATTTGTATGGAAGACTTTTATTCCCTTTTTGTGTTGCTCTTGTATTAGGATAGCAAGAAGGGTTTAATAAATAGCACATAAACCACTCGTTTTTAGAAGCATATAATGATGTGCAGTGTTCAACGCATGCTATAAAACATGATAGTGTATCTTCCCTTTAGGAAGGCTATGTACGCTTTCCTTCTGTGATGTAATTCAGTTGACAGCAGTGGGATTGTTCCTGATTTACACCTACATAAATGAACAGGGAGTAGAGAGCAACACAAGTTCACACTCAGTGTATGCTGACTCATTTGCTTATACTCTTATGTGTAGCAGAAAATGGTTTTAGTGTACTCCTGAGGAATGGCTCAAAGTACTGCCTCAGATACCAAGGTCAAGATGAGGTAAAAGTTCAGCTAAAGGCTGTGTATAGCCAGGGGCTGCTGTTGCAACTTATAATGAAGGTGAAAATCAGTGTTTTCCAGTGGGAAAAGACAAACATCCACTGTCTTGACCCATTAACACGCAGGACTGTGATTTATTTATTTTTTTAATTGCATTTCTAATTAAACAGGACTAAAGGGTAATTTTAAATAGTTTGCTTATTGATAAATAGTTGCTAATAGGAATAAATGCACCCTGCTTGTGTAGAGGTGCTTGAAGTAGATCATCTCCAGAGGTCTCTGAAACCTCAACTAGTATGAGATTCTGTTCCAGGATTATGACTTCTGCTTTTTATCAAGTAGTTTGCTTTTTGCTCTCCTTACTTTTCTGACTGCATGTTTCATTTCACATGTTTCCAGTTTGTGAGTTACCTCATCTCAAATTCCTGCTTGCCTTCTTCTTCCCTCTGCTGGAGCCTGAGCTGAGCTGTTGACATTTCATCATGGTGATCTAGGAAACGGTTCTCTTTTTATGGTAGTTGTTGCACCTTTCTTAGCTCTTGGTGGTTTTGCAATGTGAAATAAGAAGCAGGCTCTGGCACTTCAGGCCTCACTGTGGCTGGCCAGACCCTGGCTTTAAATCTGGATTTGAAGTGTGTTTAAGTGGAGCCATCTTTTCCAATCTGCTGGTGGGCTGTCAGTAGCTTGCTTTGCCTTTCCCATGACAAAGCCATTCAGAGCACATTAATAGTTTGGGCCTGTGCTAAGATGCAGAATATGGTTAATCTCTTCGTCCAGAGAGCTTGGGTTGAAGCATCCTCTTAGCATGAGACAGGAATTTACAATATGGATGGTGGGTGAGCCTGATCTGACAGCAGGCTCTTAACTGGTGGTGTAGCCATGTGCTTAGTGTCTTCTGTTCCTCTGGTGCTTTCCGAGGACAGCTTGGTCCTGCCTGCACTTCTTGCTGTCTGATTTTTATCTTCAGCCAATGCTCTGTTATGTCCTAGTTAGCTTTTTGTTCTGTGTACACACAGAACTCGTTGGCTCTGAAAGGGAAACATCTTGCTCTTTTGTCTACAGCATTTAGAGGTTAATAAATACAGACTTTTACCATTGCTCATCTTGGGGGAAGAAAAATTATTATCATTGGTGAAGATAAGTTGTGATAATTTAGGAGTCTGTTGCAACTTCCAAATCTAGGTGATAAAGGGTCAACTCAGCAAAGACTGATGCCTGGGAGTGCAGAGCCTTTTATTTTATTTGTTTTATTTAAAATTAAGGATTATTTTGTTTGATTATTAGATGAATGGGAACAGCAATAACTAAATCAGCAGCAAACCTGCCAATAGCTCTGGTGGGCTTGTGATGAAAACTGTTAAGTAGCTTATACACAGCCCAAATTGTGTGCAGAAATCAATGCCAGAAGCAAATCATCTAGACCATTAGCCTTGTGACCTGCAGATGGCAAAATACAGAGCCTTGCTGTTTGGGGCACCAATGGTAACTCAGCATTTGGAGATCTGTCTACAGTGGAGATGTCTAAATAAAAGCTACATAAACAACTTCAAATCTGTTTCAAGTTGGCCGATTGAAGGAAAGGGAAAGGAGTAAGGATCTACTAGTTTTAGATGTGTTGCTATGGTGACAAGAGTCAATAAACTAGAGCAAAACCAGGACTAATGTGTAACTGAAAGGTATAGCAGATGCAGAGATGCATTGGTGTTTGCAGAGATTTGGTTACATAGTAGTGAGCCTACTGCTTCACCCATCATGCTTGGTCTTGTCCTTACCCTGAAGATTACTTTTATTGCTGGTTTCCAAAGGTTCCTTGTCACTTAATACATTTATTTTTTTTAACAGAAAGTTAGTGACACCTGACAGCATCTGATCCCAATCATAACTTTTTATGTACTGCACATAATAGGCTTATGGTACACACCATTAACCATAATATCATCAAAAAGTGAAGCCAGATCTGTTAACCATAATATCATAAAAAAGTGAAGCCAGATTCGATCTGTAACTTCTGGGGCTCTTGCTTCAGTATTTCAGTTGCACTTTGGAAGCTGGATAGTCCTATAAAGACATACTATAAAAGCCTTGAGCCAGCGAAGCTACCAAGCACATGATTTACTGTAAGTGCTTAAGTGCTCTGCTAAGTGAGGATGGATTGCTCAAGTGCCTAAAGTTATACAGATGCTTAAATGCTTTGTAAATTCAGTGTTTAAGGACTTTATCCCAAAGGATGCTGTTAGGAGTTCCTGCCAAAATGAGGACGAAGAGGACCTTGTGCAGTGCTCAGCAGCTACAAGAATTGTGTGAAGGAAATCGTATTTTTGCATATTTTGCTGTGGAAAAAAAACAACAACACCACCAAAAGGTGTGATTTCTGGGTGGTGAGGAAAGGGGTGGGTATTGGGGTGACTGTGTGTATAGTATGAGAAGAGCTTGGATAATTTAGTCAGTATTAAAACCTGCCTTGAGTATAAAACCAATACAGGCAGGAAATAAGACAGAATTCCCAGACAGTTCATCTTTTCAAGGTGATGAATAGTCCTTTTCATTTCCAGATATATTTACAAAAAAAAAAAAAAAAAAAAAGTTAAAATAGGAGGGAAATATCTCAATTTAAAACCATGTTTATGATCCATCTCTTACAACAATTTTCAAACTGATGTTGAACACGCTGGAGTACTTGTCTTGTAACACTTAAAATTGTTAGTGGAATTGTGCACTTCATTTGACTTGGGTTTAAAGCAAGAGAAATACTTAAAAAACAAACAAACAAAACATCGTGTTATAAAATGCTGACTCTGACACATCTAGGGTTTTTCCTTCTTGCCCAAGTAATCTAGGATAATAAGAAATCTGCTGCTTGAAACAAAAGTTGGGGTAGTTAAGTAACAGTCTCTCTCTAGAGAAACTGATTTGCACTGTATAAATGGAGTTGGAGTTTTTCCCCTTGATATTTAATGATGACTGAGATAGCAAACTCTTTGGAAGAGAGATACCAGCTTTTTCAAAATCTGAAAAAATTGTTGCTACACCAGTTCCCACTGAATGAAAATAGGTGCATATAACTCATGCAACATTTTTACCCCATCAAATAATAGCCTCTGAAGTTGCTAGAAAATCTGTGGTAAGCTTTTCCTGCTCTTTTTCTACAAAAACATTGATACTGTACCTATGTATCTGGATAAATAATCTTGCTGTGTGTTTGTACAGTACCTGGTACAATGCAGCTGTTTCATTCTTGGCTGTTTACTAAACCTTCTTGCAATTCAAATAAGCAGAAATAAATCTTTGGGGTAATAGGTGTAACCTACCGTAGACTTGCTCACAAAAGTGCTTGGGTGGAACACTGTTGTGCTGATGGAGCAACACATTGTTGATAGAAAGGAGCACTTCCTTTTTGAGAAAACAGAAGAACCAAGAGGAGCTTTTAGCATTGGTTGAGCTGAGGCAGAGCTGTAGTGTCATTTGGCTCCCCCTTACTTGGCCAAGTTGATGCTGAGACATTAATCCCTTCTAGAAAGGTGCTTGCTTTGCCTTGCTGCAATTACGGCAGTCGCCAGCAGGGAAGGGAGCAGCTCCTGGGAAGCAGCTCTGCCATCCAGATGGTGCTTAAGCAGCTGCGCGTGGTGTATCTTGCTCCTGTGGTGTCCCCTCAACAGGGCACCACAGCATCGGGTCTGGCCTTGCAACAGGTGAACAAAACATGTAGAGAGGACTGCATCTCCACAGATGGTGCCGGCAAGATGCCTGGTCCTGGCTGAGCACGTGATAGGAGGAGCTCTAGTTGTGAAGAGATTATATGAATGTAAAATCATAAGAGATGATCACTTCTACAGAGCAATTGAGCAATGTTGTGGGTTTGTTAGTGGTTGTAAGGGTGGGTTTTTTGGGTGCTGTTATTGAGGATGTAAGCTGTGCCAAGTCTTGGTGTGAAGGAGGCAAATCAGATCTTTCCCCTTTGAGCAAATAATTAACTCCATACTCCCTACAAGAAGGTTTTTCATGTTGTCCTGACTAGTTCGATGTGAGACATTTCAAGAAAGAAACATCTAGTGATTTGACAAAAAGCTTCAGTTTCATTGCAGTTTCTCCTTGATTTGGAGGGTATGAGTGGCAAAACCCAAATAAACCTCCTAAACAGTCAACAAAAGGGCTGGAAGGTTTTGTGTCTGGCTTTATTATTGCTCTTTCTTTTAATATTTTTCCAGTTCAGATACTGTGTATTCCTTGAGCTGAAATATTCATCCCCATACTTCTAAGGCTCAGAGTCATATGCAGGAGGAGGAGAAGGCAGTGCATTCCCCTTCCCTCCTGCCCACCCCTCTGTGTTCTGTTCAATTACTTTTTGTGCTCATAAAAATAATAATAAAAAAAGATAATTGTTTTCCTCCTGACATTGCTTGAAAACAGCCCTCATTAAACTCTTTGCTGGGAGGACGGTTGGATGGGGCAGCAGAGCGTTAAAGGGCTTCTCTGTTGGGCTTGGGGATTGCCCTGCGCCAGGAGCCGTCCCGCGGCCCCAAAGCTGAGGGCGCATGGACAGACAGTACCTCTTAATGTGACACTGGCTGAGGTCCCTGATGGCAATCTTGCAGTGCCTGGGTGGCCCTGGGAGAGCAACGTGGGGGTTCTTCCCACCAAAGTGCCTCTGTGCCCTGCCAGATCCATGTTGGCCCTGCTGCTGCCTGCTGGGCTGAAATAGGCACAGAACTGCCTCCGGTCCTTTTGCCTGCAATGCAAGAGAGACAAGATCTTGTAATCTCATAGCACCCCGCTGCTTGAAGAAATGATTGGCCCTTTTATGGCACATATAGTGTTTTTCTTATGCTTTTTCTCACCAAATGACCCAGCTAGTGCCTGGAAGGTGTTCATGGGATTGCTTCTGAATTAAAACTTTCTGCAGTGGAGCAATATGCACCCCATTGTGCATTGCATTTCACAGAAAATGGAAGGTTAAAATCTAGCAGAAAGGCTCTTTGCTGCCCCTAGCAGCAGAATATTAGCTTGGAGGGAATGTATTAGGATAAAATGATAATGTATTAAATTGCAAAGCACAGTAATGGAAGGGAGAAACAGCTGAGTTGGGAACTGCCAAAACTGCAAATAAAAATACTTGGGAGGATGAAGGAAGTTGGTTAGCCAGAAGTTAGAGCTCATTCTCCAGTTCTCTTGCTGTAGTTCAGGGATGTGGTGCATACACCAGTTCTACTGCTGCTTTATCTCTGATTCACTGTCCTTACTGGTAGAAAATGTTTTCCAATTACTGCTTTAGGTCTTTAGTGCTTTGATAGGCCTCATTTTCAAATCCTCTGCACACATTCTGTGTTTTGAAGAGTAATGTTGTAAATGTTTGCATAATGTACTTTTATCATATCTCTCTTCAGTATTGTCTGAACTTAACTCCTGATAATGTAGACCTTCTGTGTAGGTTTTGCTTTATTGAAGTAGAGTTATTTTTATTGCTGCAGCAAACTGGGTAGCCAAAGGGAACAAACTCCAAATACTCCTCACAGAAAGATGGGTATTGTTCTGTGGAGTTTGTAGAGGGGCTGCACTGGCTTTGATAGCTCTGCTGACCAGGGCTGCAGCAGTAGGACACAGGTGAGGAAGGGGATGCTGCCAATGCAAAAAAGAAAGCAAAATATGTCTTGTGATGTTCTGAAGTCCTCTCCACAGCTGTATTCAGTTCAGTGGCTAAGCAATTAATTGCTTAAATCTGAGGGTTTTTTTCTGCCCTGTCAGCTTTATTTTTGACCACATCAAGTACTTGGAGCAAGTTGCCTTTGAGAATTCAGCCCCTGGCTGCTTCTAATTCAGCAGACAGATTCTCTGGATTGTGAATAATACGCTTGTGTCCTTGCATTTCCCGGCGGTACTGTCAAATCAGAGTTTTTAACTGTCATCTTAGGAGGACCTTGAGAAGTGGAAAGGGAAGCAGGACAGCACTGCATGCAGTTCAGGAAGAAATGTGGTACTTTGCAGCATCTTGGCCTGCCATGCCCAGTGCCTGTCCTGCTGCTTGTCATGCAGCCTTGGCACCAGCTCTGCTGGGCATGTAAGTGAATGAGCACCTGGGTGCCATTGAGAGACTTGTCTTTCTATAAGACAAGTACAGCACTTCTGCTATATAGCAAACCTACCCGAATTTGAGCTGTTGGAGTGAGTCCAGAGGAGACCACAAAGGTGATCAGAGGGCTAGAGCAGCTCTGCTATGAAGACAGGCTGAGAGAGTACATGGTGTTTGGCCTGGAGAAGAGAAGGCTCTGGGGAGACCTTATAGCCCTTTCTGGTACCTGAAGGGGCTACAGGAGAGCTGAGGAGGGGCTTTTTACAAGGCCAGGTAGCAGTAGGGGTAACAGTTTAAAAATAGAAGAGGGTAGATTTAGGTTAGACATTTTTGCTGTCAGGGTAGTGAGACACTGGGACAGGCTGCCCAGAGAAGCTGTGGCTGCCCCATGCCTAGAAGTTTTCAAGGGCAGGTTTACTGTTTGCATGTCAGTTACTCACAGGCCTCTTACAGTCCTGTGCAAGGCTCTGGGGAGATGGCAGAGGGAACCACAGGTCCACTTTACCATGCTGCTTCTGGAGATGTCTCTTCTGGGTGAAAGGCCTTGCTGGTGCATGTCTATATGGCTGCAGTGGCAACACTGGGAGCATCTGGGCTCGTGGGAGTCTGGGTTTCAAGAGCAAGCCTCATCCTTTGTAAGCAAGAAGAAGTATGTGTGTCCTGAAGGGAGGAGAGCAATCTGGGGGGGGCTGTGTTGTCTCATGCTGGTGCAGTTGCACAACTCCTGCTCTATTTCTTCTTGAAGAACTGGGTACGTGGTGTGATTACAGATTTATTTTTCTCCTAATCATAGGACATATACAGGACATGGTAGATAGTATGGTTCTCTTGGTCCGTTGACTGGCTTCTCATTTGGTTTAATAATGACTATCAATCCTGCAATTCCTGCTTCCATATAGAGCCTGTGCCTGGGCTTTGTGTCAACCATGGCTATAGGAAAATAGGTGGGTGAGGCCGAGATGTGAAATACCAATCTATAAATCTACCAATCTATAAATCTACCAATCTATATGGCTGGTTACCAGACCTGTGTTTCTGTCAAGAATTTATGGTGATATAAGACTGAATTACTATGAATTTTGTGTGGTTCCTAAAAAATTAGAACAGAGCAAATTGGGCATGCAGCCTTGTAAAGCACATCATGCCATCTCTGAAATAATGGAGGTTTCTTAAACACTTATACATGAGAGCTGCTTCTGAAGCAGCTGTTTATACAGAATGTTTAAGAAACTGTTTGGCTTATCTTCCTCAAGAAGTGTATTTTATGTTTCTTACCCCCAGGCTTTATCTGCTTGCATCTGCTACAGTTTTTTTTAAGTAAGGCCACTTTTTACTATGATTAGTTTTGCATTTGAAGTCACAGATATTTTGGTGATGCTGTTCTTTAAGAAGGAGCTTGTTCCTTCAGTAATCCAATATATTATGAAATAGTATTCTATGCAGTGATGTGAACAGCCATCAGCTTTTAGCAGTAGTTAGAAAGGATAGGTCTTTGCAAATGAGGACAGACACAAGTAAGAGAGTTAAACTGAATATTGGCTTGTTGAAAGTGGTGAGTGCAGCATGGTGGGTGGAGATTGCTGGTGTTCATCCAGACTGAGTAGCTGATAACCAGTACACGCAGCTACAGAGGCATCATTTGAGATGGCAGAAGTCTTGTGCTTTCAAGCAAAGGCCTTGGAGTCCTGGTTTTCCAACACAATGTGAACGAAACATTCTCAGTAATACATTTATCTGAGTATTTGTTGATTTACGGCATTGACATCAGGCTGTTGGGTTAAAGATTGCTTGATGCTAGAAACCATTTGTGCTCATGAGTATATAAAATGCCACTTCGTGTGTGATTGTGCAAATGCGACCCTGCTGTGACTGGGTGAAACATAAGCCTAGAGCTTGCTTCTGCCAGCAGCCAGACTTGGGAAAAAGCTCAATTTGCAGATATGAAGAAATCTGGTCCTGGGGTCTACCCAGGAGAAGCATCCAACTGCTTTTAGGTAACATGATGAAGATACAACATTTGGCACAACAGCATGGTGTGAGGAAGCACTGCCTCAGGGGGTGTGGTGAGTCTCTTGGCAGTGGCACAGGACTCTGTGGCTACCAAATGTGCAGAAGAGGAAGAAAACCAGCCAGAGTCACATGTCAGTGTTTTGAGGGTCTCTTTAGGTAAAGTTTATTTAGCTTTCGAGGAAGCTGCAGTATTTAATCTGACCTGAAGCAGCAAACAGATGGAGGGGTAAATTCTGTCAAAGAGAGTGCTATATTTTTGGCTTTCACTTCAAGCAAGAGGATTGTAGGTGGCTTGCTTAGTGTTCTATGAATTTGATGCTCTGTATATTGCTAAACTGGGTCTTTTTTTCTTTAAAAAAAAAAAAAAAAAGGTAACATAAATGGTTTTCTGGCCTCCTTAATCCTAAACAACTTCTTTGCCCAGAAGTTAACAGCAGAGTTCTTTAAAATTAGATGACCTGTTAGACAGTAAGTTCTGCTGCTGCAGGGAACAAGTCATTCACATTAGTTTAACTGGCAGCTATTTATACTCTGCAGTGGGACCATATATCTAAGTTTTCAGATGAACCAGTGAATTCTAGTTTTGTGTTTACATATCTGAAAGACAGGATTATTTCAGGATTCATTTCTTTATAAGGCTTTTAATTGAACAGAGGCTTTTACCTGTTATATTAAACTCAACTTTAACCAGTGGGTGTACTGGGAAATTTCCCTCTCTCCTTGAGACCATGTCCAGTTAATAGAGGAGAAAACTGAACATTCTTGGGAAGATTTGTTCTCATTGTGTAGTAAGTTATTAGATAAAAGCAAAAAGATAAATTTGTTGCAGTGCTGCTTAAATAAATGGCAGTAGAAGTTGGAGGCTCAGAAATAGCTTGGTCCTCCCTTTTTCAGGGTAAGCCATTCAGCATTCCAAGATGTCTCGTGCTGGGAGAAGCAGACATCACTAGCAAGGTATTTCCTGGCTCCGTTTGCCAAATGCTAATAATAATAATAACAATAAAAACATTTTTAAAAAATAAGACTGAAATCTGAAGTAAGCCACTTGTGACTTCATTTGGCAGTGCAAGACTGCTCTACAAAACTTGTGCCTTTATTTTGTTACTCGTGTGCCTGCCAAGAGCTTCTGAATTAGTCTGCCCCTTCTTCCTACCCCTGTCCCCCCTGCCAAAGGGAAGGCTAAGGATATCACACTTTGTGAGCCAGAGGAACATATCGGCTGGGGGAGCTTCAGCCTACCAGACCAAGGTCTCAGCTCTGATGTCTTGGCTGCAGAGGCTGGGTGTCTCTGCTTGGGCTCCATCTCAAGCATGCTGCCTCTCTTGAGCTCTACTGATTGTTGAGGGATTTATTTCTTGCTGCCTCTTCCTGGTGGTTGTCTCTCAGCTTGGACCTCAAAGAATAATTAAGGTTGGAAAAGGCCATCAAGATCATCAAGACCAACCACCAGCCCTACACCCTCGTGACCACTAAACCATCTCCCAAAGAACACGTACCCATTTTTTTAAACACTTCCAGGGATGGTGCCTCCACCACCTCCTGGGACAGCCTTTTCTAAGGCCTCACCACTCTTTCTGTGAAGAAGTTTTTCTTAATAACCAACCTGAACTTCCCCTGGCATAACTTGACCCTATTTCCTCTTGTCCTGCTGCTAGTCACTGGGGAGAAGAGGCCTCACTACAACCTCCTTTCAGGTAGTTATAGAGAGCAATGAGGCCTCCCCTCAGCATCCTCTTCTCCAGCTCCCTCAGCTTCTCCTCATAAGACCTGTTGTCCAGACCCCTAATCAGTCTAGTTGTCCTCTGCACCCTCTCCAGCATTTCCATGTCCTTCCTAAACTTCTGTGCCCGAAACTGCACACAGTTCAAGGTGCAGCTTCACCAAGGCTGAGTAGAGGGGCAGGATCACCTCCCTGGTCCTGCTGGTCACACTAATTCTGATGCAAGCCAGGACGGTGTTTGCCTTCTTGACCACCTGGGCACACTGCTGGCTCATGTTCAGCCAGCTGTCAACACCCCCCAGGTCCCTCTCTGCTGGACAGCTCTCCTGTCACTCCTCACGAAGCCTATAGCACTGCTGAGGTTTTTTGTGGCCAAAGTGCAGGACCCAACATTTGGCCTTATTGATGCTCATGCCATTGGCCTTGACCCATCAATCAAGCCTGTCTGGATCCCTCTGCAGAGCCTCCCTACCCTCAAGCAAATTGACACTCCTACCTGACTTAGTGTCATCTGCCAACTTACTGAGTGTGCACTCTATCCCCTCATCCAAATCATCCATAAAAATGTTAAACAGGAGCTGCCCTGGCACTGGGCCCTGAGGAGCACCACTCATGACCCACTGTATTGAACTTCATTAAACACATCTTTTTGGACCCGTCCATCCAACTAGTTTTTAACCTGCCAGAGCGTGTGCACATCCAAGCCATGAGCAGGCAGCTTCTCTAGCAGAATGCTGTGGGAAACCCTGTCCAAGGCCTTGCTAAAGTCAAGGTAGACAACATCCACAGCCCTTCCCCATCCAGTAAGCAGGTCACCCTGTCACAGAGGAAGATCAGGTTATTCAAACAGAACCTGCCCTTCATGACCCTGTGTTGACTGGGACTGCTGCCCAATTGAGTCTGGCCACATTGACCACCTTTTCCTCTCTGCCTACTCTGGAGAAGGAGTGTAAATCTGTTTTTTTAATACACACCAGACCAATGAGAAGACAGCTCTCGTGGGAGCACAAGGTCTCGCTATTTCTTAATGTGGATGCCTAATCCTTGTCAGATCCTAGCCCTGCTTTAAAACACTTCCAATCCTTTGGTTATATCAGGGAAAGCAAAATAAAGTCTCTATAGAGCAGAGTGGTGGAAAGGGCGGTTGTATGTAAGGGATGAAAGCCTGCTTTACTGCAGATAGACAAGAAGGCACAGCTGTGCAACAAATTTCAGTGTCACAAGGAAAGACTTGAAAGTGTTTCTGCAGTTTTAAAAGTTTTATTTACTCTACTGCAGAGAGTAACCAGGAAAGAAACACTGGGAATGTCTTTCTGTTTGAGAGGACAGGGAACATGAAAACATTGTGTGAGGCTCTAAGGTGCCTCTGCTTATGAAATGGTGGAATCCTGAAGAGGCAGGGTTAGATTTGTGTTACTTTACAATGAAGTAATAGTTTCATGGTAATTTATAGTGTTTTATGACACATCCGTTCCAGTTTCTACTTTGTTAAATGCTTTTAATTTTGCTTCAGTGCACCCAGCTTCCCTTTCCTGACTGCTGGGAGCTCTGTGAACCACTGGCTTGATCATCTCCAGCCAGAACTGGAAATTCTGGATTGGTCCCAGCCTCTCGCTTTGTCTAGGTGATGCCTGCTTTTCATCAGGTAACATCTAATAGGCAAATGTAAGCATCCTTTCTGGAATCAGTTAGAAACATGCATCCATGTGGCCCTGTGTGTGTGAGTTACTTTTCACTGTATTGTGAAATTCATTATGGAAGAAAATGCTTCCATTGGAGTTCAGTTCTGATGAGCCTCTGTAGGTTAAAAGGAAAGGAGTTACTGTCCTGAAGTCACTTTCCTTTGGCACATGTTCCCTCTAATTCTTTATGACCTCACCTGAAGCCTTTTATCTGATATTGGTTTTGGATTGAGTCTGCATTGCTGATGGTACATTTGGCTGTACAGATGAGATTGGTAATGGTTAATTGATTTTCAAGGGTAGGAGAAAATGCAGTTCTTGGTAGCCATTGCGATTCCAGGTAATGTATGCTAACACTGATGTATGGACTGCTCAGAGCTAATAATAACCTGGCCAACCTGACCTGCCTTGGCTTTAAAATGTCTGGTAGAGCTTGCTGTGGCCTCATAAGAAAATTTTGTATTTTTGTGTTTGTCTGCTGCTGGATCTTTACTGTGCATCTGCTTAGCTTTGCATCAGGATTTAATTATCACCACATAAACAAACCAAGTTGCTCCACTTATTTCTCCTGCCAAGACTTCAACCGTGTTGTGGCTTCCTAGGGTGGAGGGGATTTCAGTGAGGAGCTGAAAAAGCTGTACCCTCCCAGTTTGTACCAGAAGACAAAAAATGTACAGGCTGTTCCTAGCTGTTTCTTGGGGCAGCACATGATTTGCGTGTCTTGATGACACTTAATGAAAGCTCAGATTAGCAGCCCTAGATATTTGATTATCCGACTTTGTAGCTTTGACAGTGACAACTGGGCATCCTTGCTAGGCATCCCATAGCTACTTCAGAAGGGCAGCAGCAAGCTGGAAAAACTGTAATGGACTAACTCTCACCTGACCTTCTATTCCTACAAAATTTTTGCCAAGTAACTCAGAAGAAAACTGAGTATTTCTCAGAGCACTGAGAAAAAATATTTAAGAATTTAAAGATCATTTGTCAGTGCTGGAAATGGGGCTTGCCAGAAGTAGTGACAGACCAAGCTTGTAAGGCAAACAATGCTGCACCACGGACTGACAATATCCCCCCATAATCTGTATTAAAAATAGATTTTATAGGCTCCAGTTTTAACATGATCCATTCAGTAATTCATATGGCATTCCATATGTTAGGGTGAGAGGAAGGTGGAAGTAGTGGGAGTCGGGAAAAAAGACACTGATCCAGATCTTTATGCCATTTCAGTTTGGTTAATTGCATGTGTTTAAAGTGTCATAATGTGAGCAGATGGGGTGTTTCACAGTTATGTGAGGGTGTGTGTATGTATACATATATACATGCATGTATATGTATATATATATTTTTATATATATGAAGTTCTCCAGCACTTGATTCCAAAGGGCTGATCTGAGGCTTTACCAACCACTCAAGATGGGTGTGTAGAGGGGAGAGGATGACAGTAATCACTAGTGGGATGGGATGAGTGAGTGATCTCATATTGGGATTCCCCAAAGCCACACGAGATGTGCATATGTTCAGTGAACAATCCTACGGCTTGCTGCTTTGTTGTATTTGGTGAGAACCTCAAGGTGCCCTTTCTAAGGCTGTCATGTCTCCTTGTCTGAAGCCACCCAGCTCTGAAATCAGTGAACAGACTGCTTCAAAGGCCTGGGCCTCAATCTTGCTTAGCGCTTTGACACCAGGGTAGTTTCCTTCGGGAAATGACCCTCTTAGCAGAAGGAGAATTGGCCTTGAATGTAGTGACTTTGTGTCCTGCAAAGTTGCAGGACTGTGTTGCTTCCTCTTGCCAAGGCTGGTGGAGCAGCCAGGCTACCCAGGGCTGTGTGAGGTACCATCCAGCTTGGGTGATGCTCCAGTTAGACCACGATAACGGGTGAAATCCCACTTTTCTCCCAACTCTAGTCTTCCTGCTCACCCTCTAGTAGTGCCTGTGATGGGGTCCCAGATCACTTGTCACTGTGTGCAGTGCATGGGACAAGAGCCCTCTGCTTCCCTCAGCCATTTTCTGGGGTCGTACCCCAGGGCTGGCTCTCCCTGCCCTGGTTCCTTCCTTCTGCACAAGTGCCCAGAGATGGGGGGCGGCCTCTCTCCCTCTACACAGAGCAGCCTGCCTCAGCCCTGCCCCACAGCAGGAGGCTGGTGAATAAGCCTCTTCACTGCTGCAGCCTCTTGAAGGATATTGTAAAGCAGATGGTGCCATGCTTACACATAATAAACAGCAAGGAAATATATAAGCCTGTTTGTCAGCTTGAGATGTGGTCTGCACCATCCATCCTTTGTTGGCAAAAGCTGAGCCCTTCCCATGGAGCCTCTGCTCCTGCTGGGAGCTCCCATGGGAGGGGTTGGCCTTTAGAGGCCCCTCCCCTCACTTCCCAAAGTCTGGTCCCTCAGGTCAGGCTTTGCTCAGGTTGGCACTTTCCCAAGAGGAAACCAGGCTTTCAGCTAGACCTTGATGTAGGGTTGGGCTTCACTTACTAGAGTGGCATTTTGCTGAATCTTCAGGTAAGACAACTATTTTAAAAAAAAATCTTTTTCTCTTTTTCTATTTTTCTTATCTTGAACAATTACGTGGGCTAGTTTTCAGTTTGTAAGAGCTTGAGGGAACCTGGCTGCATCTGGAGCTTGGCTGTCTTTCACCTAGAGAGACTGGTGGAGACATTAGATTTGTTTGGCCAAGGTCAGTAGGATCTGTAAGTGATCTGGACCTGACTGCTTTTTGTTTACATGGCTTTTTGCTTGTTTGGGGTTTTTTTGTGTGTTTGTTACCTCTATTCCCAGTCCATACAGCACGGGCTGCTGATTTTCAAGCAGCCGCCTTGTTGCTTTCTTGCCTGCCTTCCCTCCATGTAGACTGGGAGATGCAAGGAAGTATCTTGCGGCAGCCAAACCATCTTGCTGCCCTCAGAGGGTTCCCATGTCACACAGTGCCAGCTGAAAGTGCATCAACATTTCACAGCTGAGGCATCAGTTCATCCTGCAGGTGACAGACTTTGTCCATCTCTATGGTGTCCGTTTGTTTGCTGCGCAGCTGATGAGCTTGGTGTGAGTGCATGCAGTACCAAGTACACTTGAGACTGAGGCTTCAAGATGCTGCAGTGTAGATAAGACGTAAACAATAAAATAACCTTTTGCCCTGCTAGTGGCTAAGGAAGGTAAAATGTGGGGAGAAAGCTTGGTTGCAGGAAATCTTTTCTTGCAGAGATGGAGGAGCTGGACTGGGCTTTTGCCTTTGGTTCCAGTGAGCTACTTTGCCCCTTACAGCTTCCTTTCTCCTCCCACCCATTATCTGGTCTCATGCATTCATTTTTAAGCAGGTGTTTGTGCAGTGCCCTCACACTGAGAGAGCTTTCACTCCTGAAGTGTCTTTGTGGGCTTCAGAAGGAAAATAATAATAATTGACTGGGCAGTGCGGTCAGGGATCAGCTGTCACTGCTCTTGGTGTACCCAGGGGGAAATAAGGAGATTCAATCCAGTGCTTTTCAGGAATGAAAGATTAATTCAGTCTCTTGGTCTCTTAAAGGGGCAGGATCTTGAGCCACAGAAATTTAACAGAAGCATGTGGAGTGGTAGTTGAGTAAGAATGAAATGAGAGAGCGAAAAAAAAAAGCCTTAAGCTTTTCTGTTTATCTTGCTCTCTATGAGGTGGCAAGCCCCTGCTCAGTGCATGAGTATTAGGGATGTGCTGTCAGGGGAGTTTTATCTTCAAGTGGTACCTGCATTTTGCACTCTGCCTTTTGCTCCTCAGATGGCGTGTTGCAGGAAAGAAGGCATTTGCTGGTCACGGTGACTTGTTTTTCAAGTTACTGAAGTGTAAAATCATTTTTACCAAGGCATAACAAAATAAAATAGTGTTCAGTTATTTCTGTCTTGGCTATATGTCGGAGTCAATCTGGCATGTATGTATACTTATTAATAAACTATAGCTTTATATAGAAGAGGCTCCTATACTTGGTTTCTCCCTTGTTCAAGGGAATGGAAAGAGACAAGGAAAAGGCTTCAAGGTTAGGTGAGGAAAGAGAGAAAAAATACTGCTCTGTTTTGCTTGCCCCAATGGCATCCTTATGCAGTTTTTGTAAGCAATTTGACAACAGGGTCCAGCACATGTACTAAACAGCTTTCACTTGAGGATCGAGGCATGCAATGCAAAGCAGTAATTATTTGGGTCTCCTGGCACCACTGTGAGATAGCTAAGCAGTGCTTGTTTTACTTTGGGTGAAGTGGGGCAGAGGATGAGGGGAGCTGGAGGATCGAAGAGTGCAGTGAGGGATGCACCAGGGACAATGTGTGGGTTTGGGGCATGGTGGGGACAGAGCATTTCTATCACATGCAGGATGCCCTGGCTGGGGATGTCTGCTCGGCATATAGTCAAGGATCTGCAGTGTGCAGGGAGGGCGTGGAAACCTTGTTCTAGGAAGGACTGGGAGATTGCATGCCTTTGGTGGGGGCCTGGGCCAAGGCCAGGCACTGTCCACAGCAGCAAATGTGACTTGCAGAACTGATGTGGGCCTTGAAAACATGGCTGAAGAAGAAAAGGCATGCTAGTAATGTGTGTATTCAACATTTAAATAATTTTAGATTTATTTACTTTTGTTCCTATATTTGTAACACAGAAACCTTTCAGAATCATCCTAAATATTCCAGGAGAAGGCAACACTTTCTTAGCCTAAAAGCTTTTTGAGGTTTGGGGAGGAAGCTGCTTTTTTTTTTTTCCCCACCATCAGGTGTGACCCCTGGGTAGTGACTCAGCGAGCAGAAATCAGAGGATAAGCTCATACTTTTTTTTTTACTTTTTTTTTTCTTTCTTTATTTAAGGTTTAAATACATGTAAGTATTCACAGCTTTTAACTGTGTTTAATGGTTGACAGACCCTGTTAAACTTTACAGTAACAGGGTGTTTTGGAATTTGGGAAGGGTAGGAGACAGGAATCAGATGGTTTGTAGATGGGGCATGTGTATACATATTTTCTTACTGAGAAGATACTCTAAGTCTCTCCAAAACGTGTAAGGAAAATAAAGGCCTTTTGTCCTGCTTGTGTCTTTCACTGAACCTTGGCATATGTTCCTTTGGTGACTTGCCTCTTTGACGTTGAAACCTGGTCTCAGTGGTGGCTGAAGAAGAAGAGAGAGATCTGTGAATGTAAGAGTGAGGAACAGCGGCAGGAAGAAAATCTGGTTTGAGAAAGCTGTTTTTATTAGGGCCCTTTCCTGACAGAGTAAACAGGGATCAGCAACTGGAAGTGGCTTAAATCCAGCAAGAAGGATCAGCAAAGGCAATCTGCTGGGGGAACAAAAAGAGTGGGAAGAAAAGGTTGTTTCCCAGCATTTCAGCAGTTAAAGCTCAGGTGATTTTCAGCGCTCAGGTGTAACAAAGAGATGCTGTTTGAGAAACCATTAATATGAGTTTTTCTAGAGCTCTCAGTCATTTGATGGCCTTAACAGATGACATCTTGTAGCAGAGAATCAAAATATCCTGAAGAAATATCACAAGTTAAGAAAGGCTAAGGCAGCCCTACCAGGTGTGAATTTTCTGACTCTTGACCTGCAACTCCCTGCAGCAGGTATAGGTTTCTTATGTTTTATTTGTATGCTGCTTTTTTTTGTGTGTGAAAGCTACTAAGTTTGGCATGGCTCTATATTTTTTAATGAGTAAAGCCGTTCATGATTTATTAATGACTTTTCATGTTTTCCCTTTATTAAGAAGTGCAGTAAGTATTTCTTTCTCTGTTCCTCAAAATTTTGTCTCTGAATAGCAAAGAATAAGAAATGAAGTTGAAGAGAGGATTGGTATTTTCCAAATGAACATAGGCTGATTTTGGTCTGTAAAAACCTGACATATGCAATGAATAGAGAATAAATCCTATAATGAAAAGCCATTGCTTTTCCACTAATCTCTTGTTCTGTGAAAGCTCTGTCAGGCGGAAGATTTATATCTGTGTGTAAGCAATGAAATCTTGAAGAAAGATGTTGCCAGTTGTCCAAGTTCAGAGGTTTTTTGTTTGCATTGCCTGGAAAGCAATTTAAAATAATTAATGGTGGTAATACAAAATATTAGGCACTTTGCATGTCCTGTGAATATGGGCTACTCTTAAGTGAGATGAATCCTAAGTTTAATGTACTTGAGATTTCCTGTGGTTTGATTTTTAGTCTGAGCTAAACTGAAGGCTCCGCAGTTGAGGGGCCTTTGGAGGAGACCTGCACTGAGGTGGGTGGGATGAACGATCCCTGGAGCTCCCTCTCTGCTCACTGAAATACTGCCAAGACACGGCACAGCAGGCATGGCACAGTGTTACGAGGCTCACAGCAAGATTTGTGAAGAGGAATGATCTGAGGGAGACTCCAGAAAATAACGCAGTGCCCAAAAGCCAGGAGTTTAAAAGGTGAGCCTACACTTCAGAGATCCCCAGCAGCCGAAAGAAAATAACGTAACGAAAAAAGCCCCCTGTCCTCATAACGGGATTTTCTCCATTCTACTTCTTTGGCTCTGTTCATGTACCTGCAGTGTACAGCCAAGAACAGGCTTTGTTGCATCTGTCCTGCCACGCTTACCTGGGTTGAGCAACTCCTTCAGCGCCAGTAGTCCTGCTGATTGCAGTGGGGATGTTCAGAAGACAGCAGAAGGTGACTTGAGCAAGGCTATCAGACCAGAAAATGCAGTCTTCATGTTGGGAAGAAATCCTCTGGGTGTGAGCAATTGCATCCTCTTCTTACTTATAGTTTTGGTTCAGGTGGGACTGCAGACAGATGGTGCTATATTGTAGTTCTTCCTTCCATTTTCTGTTCTAACTTATTGCAGAGTAGTGGATTGGTTGTTTCCTATCAATTTTGGCTGTGATGATGTTATAATGTAATTCTGAATATGCCTCTGTGGTTTACACTGGGAAGGTTTGCAAGAATAGCTTTTTGGGTGAATATATCAATAGTTAATTTGGAGTTAGTTACCCTGTCAGTGTGAGCTTTTGGTCTGTGACAGGTTGCTGTTATTCCTTTCTGCAGATGATGCAGAGTTTTGGGGTTTTTTGTTTTCTTCCCTCCTCCTAGGAAATATATCTAATCTGATTTGTTCTGTACTGTTTTTAAAGTCACAGGTTTTTACTTTTCATGAAGAAGCAGTGAATGTCAATCTTACTGAGTTTTCATTAACATCTTTTCCCCAAAGAAAGTGAGCAGTAGCAGTGAGACAGGAAAATTAACATGGCCATTGTTTGTCTCTTTGCACAGTTTCATTGCTCAGAAAATGTCTTGTGCAAAACTCAAGGCTTTAACCAGAGGCAGACGTGAGTGTGCCTGACACCACTGCTGATGGGTCTTTAAAGATACCAGTGGAAATTCCTGTGTCCAAGATTCTGCTTCTAAGAAGGGATAACCAGTGTGCTTTGCTAGTAATGTTGGGCCTGACTTGGTCTGCAGGGCCGGCTTCTAAAAGCAGTGAAAGTTTAAGCTCCCATCAGCTATATGCAGAGAATCACTGGAGTTAAGAAAAGCTCAGAAGGCTGGATGCTTGTTAATATTCATCCCTTAATGATTTATGAGGCTGATAAGTATAAACAAGTGACACTTCATATTTTGCCAGCAGTCTCCTGTCCTTGTTTAATATTGTTAGTGGAGAGCTTGTGTTCAAAAGGGTGATCAGTGACACCGTCAGCTGAATAAGGTCTTTCAGATGAATGTGTCTGCATAGTAATGAGAATGCTTGCTCTCATTTTACAAAGGAACCATTTCTTTTAAATATAACCCCCTCCTTCTCAGCCCCCCCAAATGATACCATCATCAGAATTCTCATCACAGCCCTCTTTCATCCCTTTATCTAACATTGGCTCAAAATGCCTTTGTCTTCAAGTTCCTTCAATTATTAATGATTCAGTTGTATTCTTTTTGCCAATTGGTGCAGAGAGAACCTTGGAGCAAATATGTATTAGTTATTCCATTTATTATTTCTTCTTCATTCCTTCTGCTATCTTTTTTAATAGTGATGCACTCCTGGTTTTTCACTTGTGGGTTCTACATCATCACTTGGAGTTTTTGCTCAAATATAAGAACCGTTGTGCCCCAAAGATTTAGATTCTGAACCCTTATAAAAAGAGGTAGGTAGCTATCTTGCAAATGCTAGGAACATCTGTATTCTTCAGTCTCTACTTGGATGTTAATAACTGGACTGACACCTACATCTCAACCAGTCCCACTCTGCACCAGCTGGGAGTCTGAGCTGGGGCAGGTCATAGGACCAGTAACGCTGTTTCTCTCAGACCCCAGTTTGGCATTGTGGAAGGACCAGCCTTGATGCTCTCCCCACCCCACTGAGGTGCTCCAGCAACAAAGAGGGGAGCAGTAGGTGGGATTCATGTGGAAGAGCTGCAGGGCTTGTCACACCTGCTTTGTCTTCTGCAAGACTGTGTTAAGGTAGTTGGTGCAGTGCCATGTTCCCCTTGTAATGCCTTTTCCAGTCCCCGTGTCCCTGGAGCTGTAGGCTTTGTGGCTCTCTGAACCTCACCCCTAATGGCAGATTTTGGCTGAAGCTGTGGTCCCCATCACCTTGGGTTGCCCACATTACACAGATGTGGAGGCAGCAATGTTAGTGCAGTGCACCAGCAGTCCTGGTTTGGGCTCTTGGGGAGCCTGCTGAAGAATGGAGAGCAGGAAATAAATTCAGTCCTGAGGCCAGGGTGAATTTTGCTGGGCACTGGACCAGTTGTGCAGTCTGCACAACTGTATAGTTATAGAAACCAGGAGCCTGTAGGACAGGACAAGAAAATCCTCACTCCAAGGAGGATGGCAGCGTGAGTAGGCACTGTGCTTGGTGCTGTTTTTATAAAAATAAATATGTAAACAAATTGTTTGACCTTCCCCAGTACACCCCTTAAAAAAAACAACAAATAAATAAATAAAATCTTAGCTTTTAATTAGTCCAGTGAGTTCCTCTGTTATCCCCCTTCCCCTTTCCCTGAGTTGATTTAGAATGTAATTGCTTGCTTTATGTTCACAAATTATATACTCTTGCAGATTTTTCTTACTGTTTGGATTTCTGTACTTGATAAAGTACAAGAAAAGTACTCTTTTCTATACAAGAGATACTTGGCTGAAAACATGGGCTTTACAAGGAAAGATTAGAAGAATGTTTCCCAACCTCTCCCTTTTGCTTACATGTGGACTCTTACTGGGAAAACCCCAAATTTTGGCACTTCTTCAGCTGAGACATCACCACTGACATTGAAGGTAGAATATTTATCCCAGACTTTTAGGGACAACATTTCCATTAAAACAAAACTGTAATTTGTCTTTTTTTTTGCCCCCAGTAAGCCTTTTCTTGCTGAGCTACTGCCTAGCTACTTTCTCCTGATTTGTCTAGTTATGTGTTTGAGGCCTTATCTCTCAGTATGCTGCTGAGTCCTTTTATTTCAAATTTCCTAGTTTTAGATTTGGGAGATGCTCTGCAGTATGCTGTAAGGATCTTCATTTTGAAGATACTTTCTGAAGTGTGACAAACTCGTCCTGACTTGGGGTCAAACACATTTTATAAAAGTAAAATCACAATGGAATGAGATTAATTTGTTGGGATTTGTTATTGACAAACTCATATTGCTAGCAGCATTTTTTTCAGTCATACTCTTGTCCTGTAGGTGTCTGTAAATGACGTGGTTTTTTATTTGTTTATTTTTTTTCTAAAATCTCTGTGAGGATGAGGTTTAACTGATTGGTTTGTAATCTCCCACAGCTTCCTTTCAAGAGCAAGTGTGATGTTAGATTTTTTTCTTGCATCTGTTCTGAAACCTTCAATGTTCTTCCTGAGTCAGGGAGGGTTCACAAAAATTTATGAGCTGAATCTATCTTGTTTTGAGTGCTTCTTAAGCTGCTCTTTCTTATTCTGACCTGAGGTTCTGCTTCTTTTTAAAATTAATAGCATGCAGTATTTGCTCACTGTTGATCTTCACTTGTGAAAATTGACGCAAATCTTGAATAT
>NW_009951796.1:179995-184799 GCF_000747805.2 Chaetura pelagica | reverse complement strand
GTGGGCTTTTCAGATTGTTGGGTTTTTTTTGTTGTTGTTGCCTTTTATGTTCCTTGCTATCTGTAATTAATTTTGTTCTTTGGCTTTTCTGATCATATTGCTGTGCTTTTTCTCTCCCTTGGTTACATGAGGCTTGTCTCTGATTTTTATATGATTTTTATAGGGTTATTTAGACTCTTAAGAAGTTTAATGTATTCTTCTGTACTGGTAGAGTGTGTTGTTGAAGATGCTAAAGTATCTTATTTCTGCCTTTCCTTCTGGTTCTGTGTATCTCAAGAGCTGTGCACAGAGCACAAACCTTTGTCTTTTGATCTGTCTGTGCTTTCTTCCTTTGCCTGCCAATCTGAGTGGAAATCTTGCAAATAAACCAGGTAGGATGGCAGAGGAGCCAAGACCAGCAATTTCTCTGCCCATCCTCACATCTGCCTTCTCCCCTTTTAATTCCAGTTAATATTTTCATTGGTACCATAGTGTTTTCATGGGGTCCCTCTTCTGCTCAACACAACTATCCTTTGAATACAGTGTAAACCAGTGTCTGGGTGGCTGATAGTAGCAAGAATTCCTGTGGCTGTTGTTGAAACAGCAGAAGTTCGCCAGTGTACTTGCAGTGCTGCCATTTGGGCCTGTCATCTAGCATGCCATTGATCAAAGTACCTTATCTAAAAGAAGGTTGTGTCCCTTGAGGTGTATCAGATAAGTCCCAAGGTCCTTCATTTATTTGAAATTCCATTTTGCCTAATGACTTTCTTGTCTTCCATCCCATTCTGATAAAGCATATTTGACTGTAATCACATTACACCTCCCAGATGTCTCCCTGGTGATGGCGACTGGATGTGACACTCTTTGCTTCCTACCCTAAGCTCATGGGCAGTGTAACTGAGTGCTGTTAAACAGCTCCAGCTTTTCACCCTCAAGGCAACTACCTGCTAGAGATGAGGGAAGTAATTCTTGTGTACAAAGAGCTTAAAAACCATTTTGGACAGCACTGTGAGACCAGAGTGAATGAAACCCGTGTCTGAGTTACCCAATCCAAATCTTCAGTCATTAAACCCATTTTAGTCTTGAAGTAGTGACTGCTGTGGACTCAGTTGAGCTGTGGCTGACTTAAATGTGTGTAAGCAATGAGGGGATAGGGATCATTACGTTAACCACAGGAAATCTTCTTTTATGGTGATTAAAACAAGAATCAATCACAAGTGGCTAATGAATTAGCCTACAGTATCTGCTACATTCATTTCACAGCAAATGCAGCAGTGAAAAATCCATTAGGAAGCCCTTTGCCCTGGGGTCCTCTGCAGAGAGGCTCTCTAACACACAGTGCACGTGCTGGCAGCCCTCCTGGCCTTCATCTGCAGCTCTTCAAGACTATGCATGAAACACAAGTTCTGCTCCAAAAGCACTGACATCAGAGAAGAGCTTCTGGTGGTTTCAGCAGGGCTTTGTCTTAAGAGGTCAAAATGCTTATTAGTTACGATTGGTTTGACTGGAAATCTGTAGCCTGTGAAGGAAAACTATTGGACAGAGGCATCTCCACGCCAAGGACCTGGATGCCCGTGGAAAGAGAGAATAAGCTGTTGCATCATACTGGGGTGATGTCATGTCTGCATCCATGTGGGTTGGGCCATAGTGTTCGCATAGGGTGGCTTTTGTCATCTCTCTGTTGTGGGGAGGACAGAGCTGCTTCCCCTCCTTGCAGCTCAGCTGCTGGTAGCCATCTCATGGGTTTCTGCCCGGCTGCCTTCGTTACATAAAGCGCTCCTAAGTGAGAAGCTGTTTAAACCAATTCTGCCACATGTAACTACATGTTTCTGCAATTTCTTTTGCCGCTCTGTTTGGTTTTGCTGTTGAGGAAAAGCAGTGGGTTATTAAGCCTCACCAATTTAAAAAAATAAAAATCTTCAAGGAAAGAGGGGACATGGGAGAAAATAACTATCTGGAAGCTGTTAGGAGGGCACTGCTTAGCTGCTAGAGAAGATATCCCTGATAAATGTTGATCTTTAAATTGACTTAGGAAAATGAAGGAGGAAATACACTTTATCTGAAAGGGGTCTCAAGTACAGATGCATTTCAGGAAACCCACTATTTTCAAAAGTGCATTTCACTATGTGCCAACGTCCCACGGACTGAAACAGAATTTAAACGTTTACTTACACAGTGCCCTAAATATAAATGAGATTTGAATAGAAATACTGCCCAAAACCTATTATTAGACAAAGCAGATATATTTGTCTATTTTACATTGCAGATACTGCTTTATATATGTTTAAGGCTGTGCCAGCTCAGAGTTTTTTTTTAACTGTATGTCATGCAAAATCTGGTTCAACAAATGATTCATTAATATACAACATTTTATTTATTAATTTAATACAGGATCAGAACTAAAGCCTCTGAGATGAGGTATAATATGACAGTCAATTGAAAACCATTAGGTGGTGGTTTATTATGCGGTTATTATACAAACAGTTGCGTTACAGCTGTTATTAGTAACTATATCACATAAACATTCAAGGTTTGGGGGCAACAAACACTTTTAATTTTGCTGGTTTTAATATTTTGTTCTCACTGGTGTCTAAGCTAGCAACCAAGGATTTTCTAAGAAAACCCAAGAATACATTTGTCTGGTAGCTTCAAAGGGTTTTGCACAGAATTGGTTGTTCTTGAAAGCAGGCCTAGGAGGATTTGTATACTCTACTACATCTTCCAGCTTGATTTCAGTGACATGCTGGCATGGACTGAAATGGAAATCGGAGATCCCTTTCTAGCTATTCATCATATCTATTATTTAGTTGAGGAGGAGCCGGCTTGGATTCACAAAAGAGAGATCATGCCTGAAAGTATCTGTCTGACAGGTTTGAAAAAAATAAGCAGAGATAGGGGAAAGAGAGAACATCATTTTCCTGGGCTTTGAAGGCTCATTTATATAACAGTGCTGCACAGAAGCCCATGTTGTGTCAGCTGGTGGTTTGTTTAATGGGTGCAAGAGGGCTGGCCATGTGGCATGAAGAGATTATTCCTTTGCGCAGATTTTGGGAAAGGGCAGTGTCAGCAGTACAGGCCTGCTTTGTTGGTAGCCTGGAGGAAGGACAGGTGAGTCCCCTAAAGATGCTGAAATCTGCTGTGGATATAAAGCTGAGGGCACTGTAGGTGTGAAGGGAATGGTGTATTTGAAAAGGCTCAGGAGGAGCAGGGCAGGTAGATGAACTCTTGCACACTTACTGGGAGGAACACTAAAACCAAAGCCAGGGCCCCTCGTAATCTTGAAACGTTCTAACCTGCCTTGAAATCCATTGCACTTTGCTACCCACAGAAGCTGCCAACTCAGCCTGCAGCTTTATCTAACTCCATCCCACCCCTCATCCTGACCTTTTATCAGTAACCACAGGGATGCAGACAGTAACTCCAGCCTCAGCCTTCCTCACTGTGTAGCTCTAGTGAAAGAGCTAGTGTGCTAAACTGCATATGTTTTGCAGAATTAATGACCTTCTATTCTTCCCCCTCCCTTCAAGGAGGGAAAAAAAAAATTAAATAAAGCAAAGTTGACCCTCAGATGGCTGGTAACATGGGATAGTCTGATATTTATTACTGCTGTGGAAGAATAGAAAGTATTTACAGAGTCTGGTGAAGCATCCATCTCCTCTCCAGCAGGCAGCCATCCCTGGTACTGTTGTAAGTTGTAAGACAATAGTGAATAAAAAGAAAATTCCCTGTTCTGGGGCTATTTTTACCAGAGTGGTGCAGATTCTGTTCAGTAGGCTTATTCCTCTTAATGTACATCACTGATGATATTGGATGCTATTTTAGGCATTGCGTAAAATGTTCAGCCAGTCTTTGCTAAAAAGAAGAAACTAACCCCCAAGTCCTTTGCTAAAGTCTGGTTGCAAGATTTCATCATTGTTTTGGGTGGAAAGATCTTAGGCCGAGGTTCTGGGAGGATCTCCAAGCTTGGCTTGGCAGCAGAGATTGTGTGTGACCTTGAGCGAGCCCAAGCCCCATCACTTTTTAAATTTTTTTCATTATCCTGAAAATGAGGAGAACACTTCCACCAACTCTCTTGTGTTTTGGCTCTTCTAAGTAATCTGTTCTAATAGAAGCTGTCTTCTCTTTTGCCCAGCACCTTGCACAGAGGGACTCAGAATGCAGCTGGATTTTTTATGCCCTCCTACATTACAGTAATGAAACTGAGTGCACTGACTTGCAAGAATGTTAGAATTAAAGAGAAAAACCCACCTGAACATGCAAGATCTTTTAGAGTTGAGACCAGGCTTTAGTCACAGACTCCCTTCCTTCTTTCCTGAGATTGTAAATCTTTATTCCTCTTTGAAAGGTGAGGTGCTGAAAATCCACACTATGTAGCATGAGTTCATAATTTATACATTTTCAGGACCTTGGTTTGTCAACTTACTAATGTTTGTAATTTTGCTCACAAGCATTCTTGTTTCACTATGTTGGGGTACATGAATTTTACGTGATGAGTTTGCTTTGTGGCCTATCTGGCTTTCCTGGCTGAGCCAGGAAAACAGGAGGTTAACTCTTAGACAGGGCTGAGTGTTCTCTCTGCTCCAGCATCTCCTTGAATTAGGCCCTTCATCCCTGTCTCCTCCTCTGCCTTTTGTCTTGTCAGAAATGCTTTTATAGAAACATAAAAACACATATTGCAGGGCGGCCAGAACAAGCTTGGTTATTAAAATTTTGTCTTATTTACTATATGTCATGATGAAACCGTTTGCCATGAGCTGTTTTGGCAGGTTGGAAGCCATTTGGAAATGCATATGTGGGCAGAGTGAAGGCTAGTTGGCTGGTTGAA
>NW_009951796.1:147863-179563 GCF_000747805.2 Chaetura pelagica | reverse complement strand
GTTCAGCAGTGGGCTCCAGCATGCAGGACACAGCCTGGCAGTATGTATCAGTCCCTTGTGAACCACATGACGTCCATCAGGAACACCTGAGAGAAGTAACAGGACTGTTTTCAGTACTTGTTGCTACCCTTCCACCATCCCAACCCCATGGTGGTGTTTCTCGGACCTCCTAGATCTCCTGGTTGCTTTGGGGGCACTAGGGCTGCTCTTGCTCATTGTTTCTGTTCCTTCTGAAGGCCTTTGAGCTGCCATGCAGTGCTTGCTTCATTGTCCTCCTCGTTCCACACAGGCTGTCTTTGGGGACTACCTTCCTCCCTATCCTCATCCTACTCACTGCTATGGTGGTTTAGAGAGTGGGGGAAGACTGTCAGGTCAGGACAGATGATTTTAAGCCATGAGGATCTGTTTACGGCAATGCGGGTGGAACTTGTAGTTGATGCAAAGTTTGATGGTTGTGTAAAAAATTCATCTTGTTGTCGTTGTGGGGGATGGCAGAAAGGAATAAATTCCCTTTGCAGTCCTCTACTCCCAAAGATTTGGAAGAGAAGCCCTGGAGAACCCATGGGAGATTTTTTACTCCTTCCTGCAAGTCCCTTGTCCCTTTCAAAGATAAGTGGATCTTGTTGGATCTCTCCCAAACTCTGTGGTAGGGAGATGTTTCCTTATCCTGTAGACATCCTTCCCTCTCAAGGGCTCTGCTGTTACAGGGATTGAGAAACACCAGCTTGCTGTTGGGAAGTGGATCTAGCTGGCTTGTGTGTCCTGACTGCAGGGACATTTAAGCTTGCCTTTAGCCCTTAGGAGTGTGGTTGGGCTCACTGGTTTCTACTGACTGTTGCTTTACTGCTTAAGCTGTAAACTTGCAGTGCTTGAAAGCAAACCAGTTAATCTTCCCATTTTTTTTTCACTACCTCTTTTTTGTAAAATTCCTTCATGTTGTGCTACCCCTTCTCTGCTGCCCTTCCCCACTCATGCTGTGTCACCTCCCAAAACAGTGGGTGATTGCCCAGTGCCCAGGTCCCTTGTCCTACTCAGATGAACATCATTCTGGAGCAAGCCTCGGAAGAGGGAGGTGAGATCAAGGCGGGTGATACTGTCAGTAAAACTGGACCCCTCACAGCAACTTGTTTGCAAGCTGAACTGTGCAGCAAGCCCTGTTCCTCTGTTGTGTTATTCCTGAAGGGTCTCTGCTCGTTCCTGTGATCCTGCAGCACTTCTGCGTCTTTCTGGTTTTATTTCCCTTTGGTGTGAATAAGCAAATGCATGGCTCAAATAACAGCATAGACAAGCTGGTTCCAACACGTGCACAGAAGCACTAGATAGAAAAATAAAAGGGGAGAGTGAATCGCTCTCCTAATCTGTAATGCAGAAAATGCTAAATCCCTCCAGACCTCCTTTTCAGCGTGTACTGCCCGTAAAACCTGTTTAGGATTTGGATCGGCATTGCAGTGGAAACCGGGCGCGCTGCTGCTGGTGTGCAGTGCGTGCCTCTGTGTGTTTGGCAGCCGCACAAAAGAAACCAGTTGATGATATTCATAGGATTAAAGGCCCGATTCCTGGGGACACACTTGGTTGGTTGCAATTAAAATGCCTGTCAGGCATTTGATAGCAGCAACCCCTTGACAAACTGCTTCAGCAGCCGCGAGGTGCAGCATCCTATTGTAAGTGGATGATGGCGGAGCCAGCTGGTTTGTCATCATTCTCGAAATTTCTGTGGCCAGTGAACTCCCTCTTCCTCTCCCACTCACCCTCTTTTCCTTTTCACCACTGCGGGGACTTCTTCTAATTTGCAGTTTTCCTTTTCCTGGCGTACGCATGGTAGATGCGAGCTGGTAGCTTGCAGACTGCGTCTGTCTGGGGATAGGCAGCGAGCCGATGGATAACAACACTCCCGGAGAATGATTATGCAGCAGTTATTTAAGGATAGGCTTTTGTGGTATGGCAGCATATGAGCTGGTAATGATTTTCTTTTAAAAATGTCAGCTTTGTTTGCTTGTTGAGGATTTGAAAGAGTTACACCTTTACTCTGTAGCTTTTTGGGTTTAATCTGCTGTGTATTAAATTCCATAGCTGCGCACACTGGATTAATTTAAATGTGTAGGTAATAAACTTCTGTGGTTTGTTTATATACATATTTGATGCATAAACTTCTGTGTTTTTTTTTATAGACATATTTGATGCATACATAATGTATATTATGTGCACAGAAACCTTAGTACACACATGCTTGTTTGGATATGTTTATGTCTTTGTCTAATAGAAAAAAAACAACACACTTCTCATAGCTAAAAACTGTTTTTCAGGAAAAATGAAGTATTTTCAGATTTTTTTCCCACCACTTCTATTTTTTAACAGATTGTCCAGCATATAGCCTTGAACCTGACACACTGATTGGAATCCACTTGTTCACAGATCACAAAGGTAGGACACCACTGTATTTCAATGTGATCTTGAAAATGTGCGAATGAATGTGTTACAGGGTGTGGACTATTCTTTGGCTTTTTTTTGTTTTGGTGTGGCTTTGGTGTTTTGGGGTTTTTTTTAAATGATTTTTTATTTAAACGATAGCTGCTATTCATTTTGTCAAGCTACGTTTTGTTACAGCTTTGCGCAGATTTTGCAATTGTTGTGGCAGGCACTGTAAAGTTATTTTTTATGTGTACACATATGCTCTAGCTATTTAATTAGTCCTTTCAGCTGCTGCAGCTACCAAAGGGTGAGATACAAACCTGAGTGCATGTCTCTTGTCTTGGCTCAGTACAGCGAGGGTGCAAACCTGCCTCCAGTCCTTTTGGATCTGGGTTCATCTAAATACTGATTTTAGCATCAGCAAGGACAGGGTTAAACAGTCTGGCTTCTCAGAGCAGGTACAATCTATGGCAGCACACAGCAGAAGGCACAGTGCTGGTTTCATCCAGGATCACTTTCATGGAGGAGGGAAACTTCTTTTAACCCCTTCACTACTGCTAAAACCTGCATTTGTCTTGGCTCGGGGGTTTTGTGCAGAGGAGCCTGGCAGGGTGGGGCAGGGGTGGAAAAGTGTCTGTCTCATGGCTTTTTGACATATCACTGGCACTTCAGAAATTATTTTTATCTATCAAAATGAAGCCCACAGACTGGGAATTTTTGACAGTGTCATTGCTAGTTCCAAAGATAAGTTTTTTATTGTCCTCTTCCCCCTAATATCTTTTGGCTTTGGTTGCTTTAGCCCCTCGATGTTGTAAAGGAAATGGTGAGATAAAAAGCTGAAGAATAGAAAACATGAAGTTACTTTCTTTGTAATTTACAGATGTGTCAAGTGGTTATGGAATACAGATCTCATTGATTTGCAGTGGGGACTTGTGCCCTTAATTTTTTTATTTTATTTTGTTTAAAAGAAGGCAGGACTGAAAATCTGCTCCCTCCACCAAGGTGGAGGGAGGGAGGAGTATAGCCATCTTGCATTAACACCTCAGGACCCAGTTCTCACTCAGTACCTTCCAAACCAGACTTTATCATGTGTTGTTTTTCCCAATTCACCTGAGAATTCTGAGAGAAAGCGTACTCTGCTGAAAAGGCCAGCCCGTGTCCTCAGGCAGGTAGGAACCTCAAGCCAGAATGACTGGCAAGGTTGTGGGCCACAACCAGCAGCAATGCATCTCTCTGAAATGAGAAGAATAATCAGATTCACTGCAATAAATGGCTAGGCCTGCTGGATAGGTGCTGTTTCCTGGGGGAAAGTGTAAATTTTTCAGGATATTCTCTCCCCTGTTTTTCTTTCATGCAATTCTATTGCAAATTTTTCTCTCCTACACATCTTTCTGTTCCCTTGGTCCTTGTATTTTTTCTGCTTTTGGCAGAAGGCTTCTTACCTAATAGGTTTTCCTGCCTAAATAAAGTTTTTCAAAAGAATGCTTTACTTGTTAGTTTTTCTTAGTGGCTTCTAATAGTATTTCCTACTGGTGTTAATTATCACTAGACTCATTTAAATAGAAAAACCTGAAGTAAATAGTGTATAAAATGCTTTAATTGTTGAAAAATTGCATTCAGCAATCTGTTTTTAGCTATGAGCAAGAAAGTCTCTACCTTCCTTCTACTTTTAATTTCACTTCCATTATCCAAGGGCAACAAGCCAAACTGCAGTCTCATCTGATTTCATTAATGTTTTGCAAACTCTGTCTCAAGGACTAATGCTGCTTGCTGGGCTCGGTGTCAAAATCCAAGGTTTTGCTGCAGCACAGGGAAGAAGGAAGAGAAGGAAGAGAAGGGGAAAGGAAGGATGTCTCACAGATAGAAGTGACAGCATTGTTAGCATGTTAGATGAGTAGAACTGCCTAGTTTTTGCAGTACCAGTGGCTAATGAGTCAAATTTGTTGACAATGTGATCCCCTCAAGTGAATGGATTTAATCTCATATGGGAATGTCTCCTATCTCCTGTGCACAGCATCTTATCAGTCCTCTATGGTCACCTCAAAATAAAAGAGGGTGTCAGCTATTAGTTATAATAGGGTTGATGAGGAGACTGTTTTTTTTTAAATAAACAATACATATACATTTCTTACATCTCATCAGTCATTTTAACTTCCTCCTTTAATCTGGGTTTTGAAGATTCACGTTACAAATTGTTCCTTCTGGCTGCAAAGAAGAAAATAATATGTTATGCTGGCAAAAATGGAAATTATTTCAAACAAAAAAATTTTCTCAAAGTAGTGGTAAGGGGCACTTACACTGTTTGAAGAGAATTAATTAAGCAGGACTTAAAAATCCTATGGTCACAGGAGTAGCATAAGATGGCGTAGAGTATGAAAAGAAAAACATTTTGTTAGGTGATACAAAAAAGCAGCAGAAGCCAGAGCGTGCGGTGGCAAGGAGGTGTGTTGAATTACAGTTTGTGCACTCCAGGGCATGCACCAAGAATGACATGGTGGTTGGCACTTGCCTTCATTTAAACAAATGATATGGTGACCAGATGTGTCACAGGCATTCAGAAACAATGTGAGGCATCAGATCCTCCCTAGGGCTCTCTTGTGGGGAGCAGCATCAGGAGTGAGCTTTGACCCCCATGTTGGCCTCTGTCCTGAGCTCATGATCTGCTTTTTAACCCCAGTTGTTAGCCTGCTCTCTCTTAGCAAATGTGATGATGGCAAGGAGGAGGTTTGCTTTATGGCTGTTCTAGGCTGGGTCTTAAGATTCTCAGTGTTTACTAGGGTTAGAACATGAAATAAGTATCATTTCAAGCTTCAGAGTCAATGGTGCTGACCTTCCTGTTGATTTATGTCTGTTTGATGAAGAATTCTCAGTGAAGACCTTTCTGCTGTTTTACTGATTAGAAAGACTATCTGCTAGGCAGATTTTTCAATGGCAAGTAAGGGTCCTACATTATGGTGTTTGTTTTTTCAATTTGAGATTTTGAGAGGAGTCACTTGAAGGGTCTGTCTCTTCTACTTGGATGTCTGTTTTTATGTGGCTTGTAGGAAGGTAGTTGTCTGTGCTTTTGCACCAAAGCAGGGTAAAATTGGTCAATGGACTCAAGAATTATTGGCTGGGGAGGATGTAATACACATACAACTGGTTTTCTGTGGGGAAGACTGGAGCTATCATATCGTGGTGCCAATGAATGTTGTTTTCTTATGGGTTTACAACTTGTGTACCTCTCCTGCCCTGCCACGTCTTCCATTACCTTTACACCAAGGGCCACTGTGTCTGTGGCCCTGTGCCGTCTGCTGGGCAGGACACAATGTGCCCAGAGTTTTTCCAGTGTGCTGGCTGGCCATTGTCTGCATGCCTGCCTGACTGGAACATCAGAGGCAGCAAGTGGTGAGGTTATATTAGTGTTTTCATTT
Organism: Chaetura pelagica; assembly: GCF_000747805.2. NCBI lineage: Eukaryota > Metazoa > Chordata > Aves > Apodiformes > Apodidae > Chaetura > Chaetura pelagica. Next base: position 173,741 of record NW_009951796.1, on the reverse strand, counting down.
GGGGAAGGAAGGACTCATTTCTGCTTTGTTTTTCATTTCTAGGAAGAAAATACATTGCTGTCCTTCACCCTCTGTCAGGCTGTGCATAAATGTTAAGAGTTAGGGACAGTTAGCAGGAGTTTGATTTAGTAATGTGAGGAACGACTCTGTTTAACCTATCAAGAAAATAACAATTAAAGAAATACAGCAGAGGATGAATTGGACCAGGAGCTCTGTTCACATGGCCTCAACTGGAGGAAGAAGTGATTAGGTGCAGGCCTGTAATTCCTGTGAAGGGCTGTCAGCTGCCAGGTTATTTTCTGAAAGCTTGGGTCTTTCTTCTCGTCTTCATTTTCTTTGTCTGTAAGCCAGACAAAGAAATGCCAATGTATTCCTCTGTGGAAATATTAATCAGAGTGATTGAGTTCCTTGGGTAGAGGAAGCTTCATGTGTGGAAGTTTTGATAATGAGACCTAGTACTGTGCCTTTTGTCTTGACTGCAGGGACAAAGGAACTTGTGATATTACTGTAGTAGCAATACCAATAAAAAGGTTAGAATACATTTAGTAAAATACTGGATTTCTCCTGCCTTCATTCATTAACTTAACTCTTCCTGTGGAGCTCTTTGCTGTAGAGAATTATATTGCGATCATACAGGTTTGCAATGGCTTTTAGCATGATGAGAAATAAATGGCAATTAGTTCACCTGTCCTATATTATACAAAAAGTGGCTGTTTCCTGATGGACATTTCTGCTGGCCTACCAAACCTGGGCAAGGTGTAAGAGACGCTGCTCCCAGTAGCATGCTAAGGAAAAAACCTCCATAGCAGCAGTGCTGCTGACTCATGCTTTACAAACCTGGAACATTCCCCGAAAGGCTGGAAATACAGATTAACTTTCTTTCCTTGTCCTGGTCAGGGGACAATTAATTGTATTATTTTCCACCAAGCTGAAGCCTCTAGATATTTATGCACTGCTGCATTTTCACTGACATTTAATGGAGTGCATTAGCATGGAGCTTGTGAGAAATCATGGGCAATTTATTTTAATACAGGGGGTGTCAGTCAGTGCTAAATCACAGAAGCTGTGTACATTTGTTTTCTGAGTCATCCTGGTTCTTGTGATAAGGTGATTTTTCAGTATGTGTGATTAGTAAATGTGGTTCATCTTCTCTTTTTCTTACTTTGTGTGTATGCTCTTAAAAATGCAAATGAATGCCTCAATTGGCTAAAAGAAAATGAGTCACATTGAAGAAAGTGCCTTTCTTTAGCCTTTTCATCATCAAGGGGAAGAGGTTCATGACTGCTAGAGACAGGAATAGAGAGCAGTGGGGGAGAGGCTACAGAGGTGGGTCAGTATGAAACTCCCTGTATCGTCCAGTTGCCTGTAGCTCTTGCTTCTAAATAACTTCCATCCACATGCCCAGAGGGACCTGAGCACTGTGCTGCTCAGCATCATAGCATTTAATACTGAAAAACCTCCTCTTATGGGGGAATCTGTAGCCCTGAGTTTGGTTGGAGAGAGAAAGGTACGAGTGACAGATCCTCCATACTGACTTAATGCAGCATAAACCCAGTCTGTAACAATTCAAGATGGCTGATACCTGTACTGATAACTTGGTGTTAGATCAGAGCTCAGTTCAAGTGTATGGCAGCAAGTCCATGTGGCCAGGCCCATCCCAGGGTGACAGAAGATGGAATCCTGCCACTCTCAGGATCAGCTTGCCCATCAGGATAGGTCTCTGACCCAAGGACATGCGGCTCTGGTGACTTGCCCGTGCTGTTGGTAAAGTCCAGTGTAGTCTGACTGTTCTATCATTCTAAAGTTTACAGGAAATTTGAAATGCACGTGCTTCATTTTTAGGTGAAACAAAAGTGCAGTGAGCTCCTCACTTGGAACACATGCTCTGCCAGAGTCAGTGTCCAGCTCGGGCACTTTGTGCTTTGAGTCTCTAAAGTACAAGACAGCAGTTGAGTAATCTTTTCTTGGGTTTAGCAACGTGATGATAAAACTAAAGGAACATGAGATGCCAAAGAATGAGTCAAGATTGCTCTGATAATATTTTGCTTTTCATAGTCACAATAAGATAGAAGTTAAAGCAACAAATTGGGATGCTCAGTAATGTGCTGAATGCCCTCAGAGAAGACAGAAATCTGAGATAGAAAACGTGCTGATCCCTCCCACGCCCCATGGTCCTGTACATACACCAAAGGGGCCTCTGTCTCTGTCCAGACTCACTGGGATCTGCAGAGGTTGATGCTCTCTGTGCCTGGTGCTGTAGGCTTGCTGTGCTTAGAGCTGCTGTTGAACTCCCCCTGACCAGGAGCTTGCTTTCTCTTTGGATGGATCTGCAGTGCCTAGGCAAATTGAACCCTTTACCTTGGAAATCTGCCACAGAGTACTGCTGCAATACAACTAAGCATATTGGTAATTATTAAATTAAGAATTGGTGCTATTATTTGTGGTGGTGGTGTTCTGTGGTGAATGACAAGCACAGTAGAGTGAGACACCAACAGAATTGCTTACTGCAGCAACCTGTCCTGCAAAACACACAAAATGCCCCCAAGTATTTAAATGAATGTGCTTATTGTTAAGTTTGTTGTATTTAGTGTCCATTAGTAAAAATGTCTTTAATTGAACACTTGTGGAAATACTTACGAAAAGGTAAATTCGAGACTGATGTATGCAACTGCTGAAAGTTGTTTTACAACTGTGTAACTAGCCAGCATGCCTCAAATCTTGCAGTACCATTGTGTGTGTTACTCACAAGGAGGAGGAAACTTGAGCACTTAAGTGATTAATTATAGAACAGAAGGGATGGAAACCATGCTTCATGATACATGTATTCAAGTGGCTCACAAACAGTATACAAACCAAGGATAGCTCCCTAAAAGAAGTCACCAATGAATATTTGAGTTAAAAAAAAAAAAGTTGTCTGTGGCTGCATCACAGATGAAAGGAGACAGGGTGTTGTTCTGAACTGTTGTGCATCTTGCTGGTCCCCAGTCAGTGTGCTGTGTGTCTTTAGTGTCCTGTTTGCCCAGGGTGGGTGTGAGAGCAGAGTAGTCAGGGCTTTTGATCTTGATGGACCTTTAAGGATGATGTGGCTGTATGGCTGTGAGTAGAGTGGGACTGCCTGGGAAGGATTCTTGGGAGTTTTTTTTGTGAGCATATTGTTATTCTTGTAGGATCTTGTTCTTTTATTCTTCTTGCCCTGTAACTTTCACCCCAGAATTGATACAGCGATCTACCAATGCCGAGACTCTGCCTTTTTTATGTGCTGGCATTCCTCATTCATGCCTTTTTGCAGAAAATGCCACGTGTTTAATTTTATGTAGCATTCTGAACACAGGGAGCAAGGGCAGAAGGTTGAATGAAGTGTAACAGGCCCCACTCCTGGGATTTGGTGCTGGGCACCCAGGCAGCCCCTTCAGGCAGAGGACACACGCAGCAGCATTGTTGTAGTTGGGCTGCTTAGGTTATGTGCAGAGATGCCTTGGGGTAGGAGTGTCTGCAGTTGGCCAGAAGGTGTCTTCCAGTTCTGCTGTCTCCATGCTGGTGGTGATGTTCTTCATTGTTTGTGGAGGCCACTGTTCCTGGTGCCAACTGTGTCACCTGGGGCTGGGACACCAGTCCTCCTGCACAGGGGCAGATGAGGCAATTGCACCTTTTACTAAAGGTCATGCAGCACTCCTGAGCATGACCTGGGTCTGGGAAGCTCTTCTACTGGTGCAAATTTGAGACATTTAGCAACAAAACTGTTTGTCTTGTCCTTTCTTCTTTTTTTTTTTTTTTTTTTTTTTAAATTTCCTTTCCCCTCTCCCAGTTGTAAGGTGATCTCTGGAGGGGAAACCTCTCCACTTTCTTCTGCTTATGCTTTAAACAGGGCTCATGGAGGCTCAAGGCTATTGGGATATCCTTTATAGGCAACTTTGCAGATGATTGTGGTTCAGTTCCAGAGACATCTCAAGCAATAGATCAACCTCACTTACCTTTTGGATTACAATTTGATACTGTCACATCTGTGCTACACAACACTTCTTGGCTGTGCAACCCAAAGCTTCATTTTTGTTCTTCATCTGTTAAATGTTAATCTGTGCACAACAGGGCAGACATAAGTATTCAGCCATGGTGTCAGCTTTGCGAAATATTTGGGATTTTCCCCCTAAAATACCAACCTGTAATTAAAAATAGAGAAAAGCAGTGAGACATAAGGAAGGAGATGCAGTCAAATTGTTGCATCTGTGTCCACATGTTTAATTACATTTTGTTAGTGTTTGCATTTGTATTTTCCAGACCTCTCTATTATGAGAAGCCCTTGTAATAACACTGACTTGACCTACAAAATGCCTTTCTGAAGTATCTAAATGGGCAGGAGAAATACAAAAAGCAAACTCTTCCTCCTGAGATCAGTGAAGGAGTGCTGGAGTTAGGAATATTTTTATGAGGTCTGATGCAATAAAATACTGGGGAAAAATTAATTCCTGGAACAATTCAGCTTCTTTCTGTAACCAAATATGAATTTGGTGTGTGTATGTATGTGTGTATAATGATATATAATACAGAAAAGTAGACTTTAAATCCATCATGTTAGGTGGAAAAAAGGAGTGTAGCTCCTTTCACTCACCCAGAATTCAGCTCAGTTTATAAAAACTCAGTGTTTGGGCCATATATAGTTTTTTTTTAGCTTTCTACATGTGTCAAAGAGGAGACATTTGTTTCTGTCATCAAGCAAAAAGGTTATTTACGTGTTCTGAAATACAGTTACTGAAGTAAAATTAATAAAATTATTTAAAAATACTCTTCCTGGGCCTAATACAACATCTCTGGAATTGACTGTTGACTTGAAAAACCTTAGGCTAGGCTTGTAGTGCAAGGGAGTCCTGGATATGAACACCTGTTGTGTTGGTATAGTTTACTAAATGTAATGAGGGGCCCAAACTGCTCACATGCTTTCTGAAAAAAAAAAAAAAAAGCCACCTTTGGATTCATTTCATGTTACAGTGCTTGTCTGCTTCCTTGCAGTTATGCTCCCTTTCCTCTTAAAACAAGGGCAATAAATAGCTGAATAATAAGCTCTAGGTCAGGGGCAAGTAAGTCTTATGTTATCATGGAACCCTAGAATGGGCTGGGCTGGAAGCGACCATAAAGCTCATCCTTTTCCAACCCCCCTGCATGGGTAGGGATACCTCCCACTAGACCAGGCTGCTCAGAGCCCCATCCAGTCTCCCCTTGAACACTTCCAGGGATGGGGCAGCCACAGCTTCTCTGGGCAACCCATGACAGTGTGTCATTCTTCCTAATGTCTAATATGTATCTCCCCTCTTCCAGCCTAAAGCCATTACCCCTTGTCCTATCCATCCATGACCTTGTAAAACGTCCCTCCCCAGCTTTCCTGTAGGCCCCCTCAGGTACTAAAAGGTGCTCTAAGGTCATGGCAGAGCTTAAGAAGACTTTGGAGGATTTACGGTCATGATTCCTTATGAGAACTGAACCCAGAGCATTTTCATTTCCCAATAGTGCTGCTTGCAGAGTTTATCTTTGGTTGGCCATGTGCAGCACAGGATGTTGGTCAGGTGGGGAGCAGGGACTCTGCTCCTGCCAGAGGCCATGCCTGAAGTGCTGCCTGGCCCCCTTGCTGCAGAAAGGCAGTGGCACTCCATCTCTGTGCAGGTTTGCTGTAGGAAGGTTAAGCCTGTGGATTGAAGTAATCCTTGCAGTGTTAAAACCCACAGTCCTGCAGTGTCTGGGTGGAAGGGCTTGTCAGACTTCACAGAAACTTGCTGAGATGGTCCATCTTGCAGCCCCCTGATGCCTCCCCTCCAGCTTTTCTGCTTGTCTCTGCTTGTTGGTTTCTCAGGCTCATCAGCACCTTTTGCTCTTGGTAAAATACTCCTCATAGAATCAATTGGCCTTGGACCTGAGGCCTTTGGCTGCTTACTGGCATTAAGTCCATCACTGATCCAGGTCATTTAAAATTCACTGCAGTCTGCCCGCTCAGGCTACACTGGCTGACACTGGTAGTTTTCTGTCCCTTACTCGCTGTATCTGTCACTGATTCTCTCTGTCCATTCAGAACATGGGAAGTGCCAGCATCTCTGACATGAAACAGGTATCACTTTGCAGCCCTCTGCCATCCACAGCAGCTTGTTTCCACCTCAGAACCATGATGAAATGCTCAGAAACATGATGAAAAGGCTCAGAAACGCAGCAAAATGCTGGGCTCTGCAGGCTGGCCACCATATTTTCTGATGCAGTGCTCCTCTGCCTTTCCCAAAGCTGTGCTGCTTGGTGCCAGCATCCTGCACCTCTGTTTACAAGGCACAGGGTGTAGCTTATCGCTGCTGGGCAGGAGGATCTGTCCTGGGCTTTGCTTATTTTGCTCTTGATGGAGAGAATAGGCAAATTTGTAAATGAAAGTATGGAAAAAAAACCCGTGACCTCTGCACCTGTTTCAGGTTAGAGGGCTTGGTGTGACAGGAGCTGGTCCTTGCGTCAGCACATGTCTAGCGCTGGGCTGGGCATTGGAAGATCTGTTTAAATAGACTTGATGGTTATTGTGTGGCTGCCATCTGTTCTCCTCCACTCTGGGTGACTTTGTTTTATTATTGTCTTTAACCATATCTCACTAGGTCTCTCAACTGCCGGTCAGTCTGCATTCATGGCTGGATAAAAAAGCTGCCACTTTTCTTCACGCAAAACAATCTTAGTACAATAGTGGTAAATGAGCCTCCCCCGGCCTCTCTTTTTGGCATGAGTGCCATTCTGCATAAGAAATGTGATTGATAGCATGGGCCTTGCTGCAGCATTTTATCATCCTGATTAATCATTGCACTTTAATAGGGTGCTTTGCTTTAAACTGAAGTCAGTAGCCATATAAACAATAGCTGGAGCATTAAGCACTGAAAACCAAAATACATTTTATGATGTAATACATTAGGAGGGAAATAAATTAAAGGTTTGAAGAAGAACAAGTGTCGGACATGGAAGATGCTTCAGGAAACTGTAAAAAATTTGCTAGAGCTGAGAGGCTTTAAGGACTTTTAAAGTGGGATAACAGTAATAAATATCTAATGGCAAATGTGTAACATATTGTAGACACTGTTCATTGTGCCTTTCTGTTTCCAAGGCAGTCTGCTTACCTGCTATCAGGAGATTTTACTGATTCATAAGCTGGTCTTGCTGTCTGTGTGGCAGTGTTGAGCAGACTGAAGGTCTCTGTCTCTGGAGCAAGTCCAAAGCCAGTTTCATGCAGCAGCTGCAGAGGTCTGCAGCACTGCATGAGTGGGAACAGCAGTTGGTCTGCAGTTCATGTTTTATTGATCTGTTCTATCCAGGTGTTCTCCACATCAGTAATAAAGACTTGTCAAGGGCTACAAACACCAAAGTGCCCAAGCAAAGTTCTTCCCATTGACCAACTTCCCAAGTCATGAGAATTTTATTAAATGTAAGAAAGCAGAAATATTTTGAAAGATTTCTGAAAGTCTTTGTCATTGCAACTGAGGTTAATCCCATGTGGTTTCAGAGTCCCCCCACTGCTGTTGGAGATGTCCTCCCACTGTTGTGCTCCTGAGAGCTGCAGGACAGCCCTATGGTTTTGCAGAGATGGGAGACTATTGAATTGTGCTTGGGCGTTTGACACAGCACTTGTCAGTGCACATCTGTGAATTAAAAATTGAACAGTGTCTTAGCTCACTGTACAGCAAAATGCTCTACAGCTTTTTGCACTGACAGGGTTATGGAATGGGGTGAGTCCTCCAGCATGCAAAATGTGACAACATTCTCAGGACCTTACTTCCTTCACTGGAGGTGAAAGCTGGGAGATGATTGGTGCACGAGCAGGTTAGTAAATAGTTGAATTTTGAGTTCTTTACTGTTAGGTACTGGTCTCTTCTTGCCAGTTTCCAATCTTTGTCCCATAGGTATGTGAGCTTCTTTGGAAGGTCTGAAGTGCTCCAGTAAGCAGTGCTTAAATCCTTTCTTAATATATCCTAAAGGAGGTGTTCCTATGGAGAGCTGTACCTGGGCTGTTGCATCAGTGATGGTTGTATTTGGTATATCAGCAAGCTCAATAGTGTGACCAAGAAAGCATTTCCTTTTGGCACTTCTGATCCCAGCTACATCATGTCAGAGCTCCCTTGCAGGCAGGTGGCTGCTGGAGGGGCAGCATCTTATCTGCAAGACACAAACAGGAGGGACTGTCTTGAAGAAACAAGCCAACCAACAAAAAAAAACCAAACAGGTGGTGGAGGAGGGAGGGGAAGAAACAGATGCTTTTCTTATTTGAATTCCTGTTGAGACTGGCCACTAGTGTGGTTTTGGTATTGTTCTGCTGTAGTAGGTAACAATTTGTAGAAAATGAACCTTCATTCCTCCTGCTCTAACCATCCCAAGCATCACTTTCATTTAGGACATGAGGAAGAAGGTCTGTGAGACTGTTGTAGTGTCACTTAAGCAAAACTAAGGAGCAACTATGAAGTAGTCAGGCCACCTAGAAAATGTGTGGAAAACCCCCAAACCTTCATATATCTGGAGGCTCTGAGGGGATAACAAACATATATGCATTTATATAGTTACCTAAAAGCTGTACATGACCTATATTGGCTTGAAGTTAGAGTGACTAGGTCAGCCACTTGCCAAGATTGGCCCTAGATCTTGCAGAAGCCTAGCAGTCTTCGCAGAAGATTCGCAGGTTGAAGGCATTGCTGTGAGAATGTGCCATTGATGGGGTAAGTGCAAAGAGCCAAGTGACGTGCTTTGTTTTTTGGAGCAAGCAAAACACCACAGTCTGTACCATGGGAGGGCACTAGCCTAGTGTCACAGTTGGACAGGACATCTAGCAACTGCTTGTATAAGCAGAAACAGGAAATGCTTTTACTGTGATATTTAAAACAACAGATAGGAACATTTTAACTGCATAAAACCACTGTACATAAAACTTGGTATTAGGTCCAAAAGTGTTTTGCACAGCATCTGTTACGTGAAACTCCTTTGGGCACCTTGGGTCTTTTAGCTTAAATTATATTAAAACAGATTCTTCCCCTCTTGGCCTTTTATGTCTTGTGGGAAGTGTATGATGGTATCACCAGCAGTTGGTTCAAAACTTGCTGAAACCGAAGTAGAAACTGTTACCAGTTTCAGTGGGTTTTGGCTTGGGGCCTTAAGGAGCTGCTTAATCAGTGAAGGGAGTGCACTGCCAAATTTAGGTGCTGTAAGGCTGCTCTTGCTATCAGGATCTCTTTTTGCTGAAATACATAGGTGAGGACAGTGTCTCTTTGTGTTCCCTTCCATGGCTAAGGGAAGGTGAGGTAGCCCATATGTAAGCCTCACCTCAGCACAGGAGCCAGGGAGGAAGGGATGCCCAGTGACAGCTTGCACAATGTGCAGAGTGACTTGTAGAAAAAGGAGTGGAGACAGAATGATGTACTTGACTGAGGAGAACTCTTCACTTCCACTGCAGTCATCATCTGGGAGAAGACATAGTAAACGTGCTTTTTTAACAGGTGACCTGTGGGATAAAGATGAGGAAAGTTAATTGGAATTGTCACTGTAGAGTCTTTTGCCAGAGGCTGTCATTATGCTGAAAAGTGATGTTAATGATGTTGGCAGAATGGGAGAATTTATTGTTTAATAGTAACTACTAAAATTCACCTTCAAGTTATTCATTCATGTCAGGCTGGTAGAGCTTTGGTTCCCAAATTGCAGTTTCCGCTAAAATCCTCGTGGCCGCTACAGATACGCTTGCAGTACAACCCTTGCATCTAAAAAAACTCTTAAAATATTCACATTTTGCTGGTGGTGTCTATGGGTGACTGTATTTAGCAAAGTAAATTGGTATAATGATCCCATACATTGCTTGTTAAGCTGTAGCTGGAGTGTAAATGTGGATGTGTTTAGGTATATGCTATGCCTATAAAAAAAAAGATTTCTTAAATTCACATATCTGCTCAATTATAATGACTATGTAGGCAGTAATTGTGATGGACTTAGTTGAATGTTTAAAAGTAAGAATGGCGAGAGGAAATACCAAAAAAGCTGTTTAAAATAAATTCTATTTCTTCTGCGTGGTTTAGTAACAACACATGTGGCCGTGTGGGCTCAACCTTAAAAATCAAACTCACGTTAAAAAGCTTTCATTGCCATATTCAAACAAATTCGTGCAGTTTTATTGACTGGTTGCAAACAGTACATTAAAGCATATGCCGTGAAAATTAGAGCACTGTTTCGAACAGTGTAGTTTCTTTCTGCGTATTATTTACTCTTTCTGTCTATGGAAATCCCAGTGGCAGAAGTCACTGCATATGTTCTCCATAAATCCACACAGGATGGTGTTTTATACAGAATGAGGCTCATTAACAATGTGAAAATGGTACAGACTTTTGAGAAAGCTTTTTGCTTTCTTGTACATGTTTCAGGAGTTTAGAACATTAGAAATTATAAGTTTCCTTTTGGACACCTTCTCAGCTGTTGGTGAATGCTGGAAGTTAGATACAAGCTTTGAACTCCTGGCATTTGTAGGAGAGACCACAGTGATTATTCCCCTTGGGTCCCTTGTGAGCTCCTTTAACTGTTGCTAGTTGAGGCTGGTTTCCTGTTAATGGTTTGTCTTGCTTTTTTTGGAAATTATTTTCCTTAGAACCATAGAATGGTTTGGGCTGGAAGGGACCTTAAAGCTCATCTAGTTCCAAGCCTTCTGCATGGGAAGACCAGGTTGCTCAAAGTTCTATGAAGTCTCTCCTTGAACACTTCCAAGGATGTGGCATCAACATCTCCTCTGGACAAACTGTGCCAATGTCTCAACACCCTCACAGGAAAGAATTTCTTCTTTATGTGTAACCTAAATCTGCCCTATTTTAGTTTGAAATGGTTCTGCCTCATGCCTTTTTAAAAAGTCCTTTCCAGCTTTCCTGTAGCCACTTCAGGTACTGGAAAGCCACTATAAGTCGTCCCCATCAGTTGGTTCTATTAATAATCAGTGCTAAGAAGTAATGCTATGAAAGCAGCTTCTAGCAGGGGATACTTTTGGGTCAGTTATGATCAACAGACTTTGTGACTGCTGTAACAGTGTTGGATGGGTAAAAAGGTAGTTGTCACATTGTGCTTATCAGGACTATCCTGTGGTACTGGCTGAGGTGGCTGCGAGCAGCTTGGGAGGTGCATGTTGAGATGCATCCCTCTCCTGCTGCACTTGTCCTTAGGGATAGTGGCAGAGGAGTCAGAACTTGGCTGTGCTTTGGGATGCTGGTGTAGGGAGCCAAGTCTCAGAGGGGTCGCTGGGGCTGTAGTTGCTGTGATGCAAAGGCAGTTTTTGTGCCTAGATGTGCTGCATTAGGAAAGAAGCCTTTTGTGCTCTCATGGCACTTATTAGTTCTGATGGGAAAATATTTTTGCACGATTTTTTCTATATCTGCAAGACTAGGGTGGGTTGTTTGTTTCTTATAACCAGTTGCCTTACTTTTCTTAGGAACAATAAGACTGGAACAAGTAATTGACAACATGGGGTTTATCCAAAAGATTAAGTCCCCCTGCCAACCTCTTGAGGCATATAAGCACCCATTAGTCTCTGAGCATGTGGATTAGTGTTAGTGAGACTCTTTCTTCATTGATTATTAATCAACAACTGAAAATAGCTGAACCAAATTTATGGCGAGTGCAGGCATAAATACAGGGAATTGTTTTGTAGTAGTATTTTTTTTTTCTTAAATGTTTTCTTTCATACCAAGCATATGTTCTTCAGCTTATTTCAGCATTTCTTTGTTTCTGTTTCCATGAACTTTGTGCTGGCTGGTTAAATCCTCTTTAGCTGTTCAAGCCATTACTTGTGAAGCTATGGCTAAGGTGTGCCATCTCCTGTATCCATCTGAATTGAAAATAACCTGGGTAAGTTTGCAGAATGAGCCACTGAGATACTGGAATATAGCAAAATTAAACTTTTATCCAGTAATTACTGATGTGTACAGGGTTGGTTCCACTTAGCCATGCAGTAGAGGTTGTGTGACAGAAGGAGGATACAGCCTAATTAAGGCAAATTGATTATTTATTTTGTGACAGCAAGCACATGTACCAGGTTACAGGAGGTTCATTCTGTCTTCTATTTTCTAGCCTTTATGGCCCACTGTCACGTGCATTCAGGATGAGTTGTGTCTGTATTTACTTCTGGTGGAGCCTTTTATGGGGGCAGCATATGTCTTTGTGGAATTCAGACACAAATTTTTGGTAGTGCTATTTTGGTGGCAGCTTCTCCTCTTTATGCCTTTGTTTTTCCTGAGTGAAGAGCACTGTGGTGTAGTTCTGCCTAAGTGAAACTGGTCTTAGCAGTTGTTGGTAAAAGGCCTTTGAACTTCTCTATCTCAGCCATTAATTCCTGTCTCCCGCTATTCCCCATTGTTAAAGTGGGATTCTGCACAGCCTGCAGTACTCACCTTCTCTGGGCTCTTTGGCCACTAGAGGGAAGGGTGTAATTTCCATCAAGTAATTTTGGGCTAATGCCCCCATGACTGGGGACATATAGCAATGGCATAAACAGTCAGTAAGGAGAGCAAAATATGTTTTGCAAAGATATACTCAGCCAAGAGGCAGTTCATTTTGGAAACAGTTTCAATTGCTTTGTAGTGATTTGAGGTGAGCTACTTCACATGGCATATGTTTTCTGGGAAATAGGCCAGTTTAGTTATAAGAGGTCAGCAGAAAATTGGCGCTAAGGATGTGAATGCAAGGGGCTTGAAAGAGTGAAGCCTTTATGATGTCTGATCTTGTCTGAATAGCCTCGAGGGGGCTTGGTTCAGATGCCGTGTAGTTTCCAGCAGTACTGACAGTTCTGCTGCCATGACCAGGTGGTGTACTGGTGATCAGACTTTGAGGTCTACCTAAACTAGCTTCTGCTTTGAGGCCTTAGCCTCGGCTGGGACAATCTAGGATTGTGCTTTTGCTGTCACTGTGGCTGTTTTGAGTCAGATCAGGTGATGTCACACCACTTCAGGCAGAGATCAAGTTCTGGCCAGCTAAGCATAGAGAATGGCAAGTGTGATGAAATTAGGTGCAATTGTATTAATAAGGTGCAGTTTTAGCTTTCTGACATTTCGTGATGTGATTACCAGGTAGGCTATCATCCTTTCCTTGGCAGATCCAACCCTGTCCTATTCCTACAGTCTTATGGCATCATCCCCAAAGCATACTTAGATCTGAGGAAACCTTCTCCCCAGAGTAGGAAGCATATGTGCTGCCTATCTGTAACCTGATATTCTTGCTCTATATCCTTTTGGGTCCTCAGCCAGCGTGAGAGAGCTTACTGGCCTCATGGCCAGTATGATGAAAACATAGATGTTCTTTTGGTGGAAAAGCTCTTGTTCAGCAAAATGTCCCAGTACATGCTCAGCAGGACAGGTCAGAATAAGGAGAAACTGTTGATTTGTAATAGCTGACTGAGCAAGGTTTTAATTCCTTCCACACCTCAACTTTGTTTTTTGCCTTTTCTAGTCTCCAGGCAGCTTTTTCTGATCATCTGTGTCTGGAGGGTGCCCTTCAATACAAGAAGAGTGAGACTTTCACCAGCCAGAGGAAGGAGGGGCCAGGCAAAGCTCCCTGCAACTCCATTGCTCGTCTTGTTTTCATGGGTTTCTCCTATTCCTACAAAATTCATAGAAATCTGTTTCTTAATGCCTGAGAATAAGAATTGGCAGAGTACTGGGATTTCTTAGTTTGCATTCAAAATACTGTGTCTTCTAATAATCTCAGAGCAACTGACATGAAAGCTCCCTCCAGAGAGAAGTCACAAAAGGTCACACGTTTTCTTTTGAATGATGAGTGGTGCTTTTAAAGGAGCTTAAAATAAATTTCAGGCCCTTGTGTCCTGTTTACTGCATTCAGAAACTGAATCCCTTAGTTAAGCAGGAGCTGTTGTTAGAGCTTGGATTGAAACTCAGAAAATCAAGCACACACTTCCCTGATGTTCTATAGAGCCCGTGCATGTTTTCAGACAAACCTATTATCTTCCTTGGCCTCAATTTATAATCTGAGGGGGGGAGAGGAGGCACAATACAACACAGTTCTTAGCACTATTTTCCATGGAAATGACTAATTTAAAAAAATCAGAAGCAGGGACCAGGCAATAGGACAACAGGGGGGAATGAGAGATAGGTTATAGAAGACTAAAGGCAGGTAACTTCCCTGTTGTATACCTTTGTACAGGAGTATAGTCTGCACTGACACTAAATTACAAGCTGTTTTATACGGGGAGCCTCTGCATCATAAATACAAGTGCCTGGTAAGAACTAGGTTTTCCTTTTCTATCTTCTATTTGTCTATATTGGGCTATAAACTCCTCAAGAACCAACGCCTTTTCTCAGGGTGCGCACTGCCTAATGTAGTGGGTCCCACTCTCAGCCAAAGCCTGCACGTGTTAAGAGTGTATTTAGCACATGTGTATAAAATACAAATAAGTAAGGTTGGATCTTACAAGGTTGTTGGTACTTGCTTGGATGTTTGGAATTGAGAGAACTGTGAGATAAGAGAAGCCTGTGGCAGCCTGCCTTGGCTTCTGTGGTTGAAAGAAAAAACCTTCTTTTTCTCAGAGCTCAGATCCCTTACTCCTTTGTGCTGATCTACAAGACGACAGCTAAAAAAGGTTGAGCTGGTTTAATTCCACCCCAGGGATCTCCGTAAGCTGCAGTGCAGGGCTGACTGTAAGTGAGATGGGCTCACCCTGAGGCCAGGGTGCACAGGGCTGAACTGGGGCCAGCAGCTGCTCTCCAACAGTGCATGGTTCTGTGCTCCCAACAAAGGGAACCATGGCTATAGGTTCCTTTAGCACTGAGCTAATCATGTTGCTGCAGTCTGGTGGTATCTTTCACATCTACAGAAAGGGCCACCTCTTTCAGCTCTGGGATCACATGCTAGGGCTTTCCACCTCTACTCAGCAGCCATGGAGGTTTGCTCTTCCTCTTGAGAAAGGAGGTTTTGATATCTTGCTCACCTTGCTTGTCATTTTCTAGCACAGAAGTTTGCCCTCAGCAGGGCTCATTGCCTGACAGATGCTCAACCAGGAGCAATCCCTGAACTTTGGACAGAGGACTGCAGTTGTTGCCATATCCACTTGCATGTGCTGTGATGGGCAGAACTTGAGTTTACAGGTGAAAGTAAGGCCTTTACTTGCGGCATGTTCTATCTGTAAGCAGTATGGTTCCATCCTCTTCTTTTAAGGAGATCTAGTAGCTCTTCCCATTTATGGAAATAGTTTTTTGAACTATAGGGTGTTTTTTGAAATTGCAATATCCTCAAAATAAAAAGTAAAAATTTTGTTAGTAAATGCATCATTGCAGAAACTGAGATTTCTTCTTATTGTAATATTTTGTTGTTATACATGAGTGGTTTCAAACAGCAAATGTGCTTTCTGTTGCTCTGTAATGTTGTTTCCAGATCTGTAAATCCATTTTCAATTGTGTGAATTGAAAGCAGATTGGCAATGGAAAAAAAAGAAGGACTTGCCAGGTGGGCAGAAATTCCACTCTACATATAACTGAGTTTTCTGTAGGATTTTCCCTACTCTGTGTGACTCATTTGACATGAGGTCTAAATCATGCTAAAGTACCTGAAACTCTCTTGTTAGAGAAGGATGTAGCCCTTGTGGTCAAATGGGTCGGTAACCTTTGGTTTTCATCCACTTTATTTCATCTTCATTAAGGTATATATATAGCACAGAATAGTGTTTTAAGGAAGCTATTATGCACCTCTTAGTAATGAGCTTTTGTCTTGAAAGTTTCCCAAGTTTTACACGGTAGCTCTAAAAGAGAGGCATGTTTGCTTGGTAAATTAGGTAATAAATTACTTGATTTTGTCCCAACAAGTGCTTGGTGTTAGTGGCTTTGCCATGACCCATGAAGTCCATAATCTTAGGTCAAAACACTATTTTTGACTTGTTCTGTCTTCGTAAAAGTAATTGCAATCAGTGTTGTCTTTTGTTGGAGTAAGCACAGTGCTGTCAATACCCGCTGCAGCCTGGCACTTATGTAGTCTCCAGCAAGTGAAGTACAGCTTTCAGCCCCTAAATCATTTCCTGAGGTTGGTCAGCTTAGGAAAAAGCATTCTTATTTGAATGCATTTTGATACAATCAGAAGCCTGTAGTGCTGAGAGAGAATAATAATTTTCTTTACAGGGATTTAGTTTTAAGCGGTTGTAAATCTGTATTCTCCCTGCTTTTGTTGTTGGCTTGCCACTTGCTAAAGTGTGTTCAGATGCACCATACAGTGCTTTTTGAGGCAGAAAATAAAGCCCCTAACTGCTTTCTACTGTGGGGCACCATGATTTCTCATCTCCTTAGTACTGCCTGCTTGCTTATCATAATCCAATTAAAGTATAACAACGAACGCACTTTTGAACTGCTCATAAATAAAGGGAATTATCAGAGAAAGGGTGATGGAAAATTGTGAAGAGGAACTGTGAGCATTTTGGTTGGCTGTATGGTTTGTACCTCCTGCAGTGCTGGCTGTTGATTTTCATGGGAAGTTTGTCTCCTTTTGCCCTGTCATCAGCACCACGATTTTCAGAGAAGGGAAGAGATGTACTGTGGGGATTTGGGAGAGCACTAGAAATCTGAACTTCCTCTGCTTTGAGTGTCACTGCCGTGTCTTGCACTCATATATTCTCATATCACAAAGTTATCAGCTGTTAATTAGTTCAGTGTTGGGCCATGTCAATATTAAACAGGACCTGAGGCAGTCACTGGGGCAGCTACAGGCAAAGCCTGTGGTGAGGTGCAGGGCTTGACCCTGGAGGTGGTAAGGCCTCAACAGACCAGTCCATCTCTTAGACTTACTGCTAGAGCCAAGCCCTTTCATGTTCACCTGACCTCCTCTGATGCTCAAAACCCCCATAATGTGCAAAAGTTGCCTTTGGACTGGCAGGTTCCTGATCTTGAAAGCCAAGTCCCATGTTAGATTAGTGGTGGCAGTACCAGGCAGTGATGGTTACTACTTTGTCTGGTGATTCCTCTGTGGTACCTGCAGTGCCATGCAGCACAGGTGTCAGGGACCCAGTGTTGGCCACCTGAGCTCTGTGCAGCAGGAAATGATGACAAATCTTGTGCAGCTAGAGGCGGTCACTGTCACAGGCTCATCTTAGCTGAGCAGATGGCTGTCAAAGAGGAACCAGTACTGATTGCTATAGCATTTCTAGACCCTCCAGCCACAGGGAGTTTTCTCAAAATGCAGGAACCTCAACACAGCTTCTAACAAAAGTAACTGCAAGTTAGCATTATCTTTTAATTATGGGGGAAAAAGAAGTGTGCAACACTCCCTGCGGAAACTACAGTGCAGTGGTTTCCCACTTCTGGCAACTTCTAGTTGATTTAAATTTTGTGAAAGATATGGGATCGTTAAAGTAAACAAAATTGTCTGAAATTAGTGCTCTGAAAGGAAAATACTCCTATTTTTGCTAAATCCCTAAACTTTATTAAGGACACACAAGTGTGTGTTCTCTATGGGTATGGTGGCCTCAGCTTGGCCTCAGCTTGACCTCAGCTCGCCATCTGGATCCCTATTTCTTAATAACATATAGTCTGCTGCATTTGGCTTTTATGACTTAAAGCTTAAGGTTTTAAATACAGAACATTTGGGTTCACAGGAACTACAGAGTTTTCAAATAAACAAGCGCGTGGAATATATACATTATGGGAAAGTGTCCTCATGGCAAACTCTTCTCCCAAGTGAAAGGAGGTCAGTTTTTCCTGTCTTATCTTTGGGAAGAGTAATGGAGGACTTGTTTCCCAGAATTAGGCTTGGAGTAGATGTTGAAGCTGGGAAGTTTACTACAAGGAGGTTTTTTTAAGCCCCCCCCCCTTCTTATTTTTTTTTAATTTGAAAAGCACAATTCATAACATGAAAACTGTTCTTGGTAAGGGGTTAGTTTCAGTAAACTTCCCATTCTTGAAAAATTCCTCCCCCTTTTTCTGATTTTAAAGTGCTTTTTTTAGACATCTTGACAATGTGGAAAAAATGTAAGTCCGCTTGGAATACCTCAGATTTCTGAAAGAAAACTCAACTCAAAGAAAAAACAAGTAAAGCACAGTTGAAAGCTTTCAGTTGGCCTAGTCTGAAATAAGCAGTGATGCTGGGTTTTGTGATATCTTGAGCTTGGATTGACAAAACATTTCAGAAGCCTTGTGGGACCTGGCAAGGTGATCCCTGCCAGCTCTGGGCATTGATGATGCAGCGCTATGCCAAGTCCTACTGATCTACCTGGGGGAAAATTCCCACCTGGTTCAGTGCAGCCCTGTAAAGAAACACAGACTCAGGTTTCAAAAGCAGCTTGAAGGCTTTGCCTGACACCTCAGCCCAGCTGAAAATCTGGTTTCAGCAAGGCTCAAGGTGTGGGGAACTGGCTCAACCTGGGTTTCTGCTGCAAAGAGAGAGAGGGGGAAAAAAAAGAAAAGTGATTGGTCAGTTGGGCAGCAGAAAGACTAGTGACATTAGATTTATTTATGGGCAGAGTGTTTCGTTCTAGCCCTGCTGCCTGTGTCCTGAGCTGTAAAAGCCCTGAAGATGAAGTAGGATTTCTCACAAGAGCAAACAGACAGGGTGGGTTAATGACAGGATGCACTTCTAAGTGCCCACCAACCCTAAACCCAGATGAAAAGTGCGATCACTGCTCTCAGCTGTGGGGCTGGCCCTCCATGCCTACGTGTTCTAGCCATAGACATGTTGATGCTGGTTGCACCAAGCCTGGCCAGGACCTGGGGCAATTGGCCAGAGACTGTGTGGGACTGCATCCCCCAGAGCTTCTGGAGGGTGGCAGAGCTGGGGAGTAGATGTTCCCAGGCCTCGGGGAATGGAGGAGGCAGAGGTCTATGCTGCAGGTTGGGCTCCAGACTTTTTATTACTAGTATAATGGAGGATGACAGACCTGTTGAGTATAATGGTCTAAAACTCTGTGACTACCAACTGTTGACATGTCCATTTTGGCGAGAAGATGTGGAGCTGATGTTGGCAGTCTCTTGGGAAGCACTCACAGTCTATTTTGGAGCCTCCACCCCTGCTCAAAATTCTGGTTTATGACAGGCCTCAGCCCAGTCCCATCAGTAGACATACAGATTTCTTCTCTGCATACAATGAGACAGATGTGCCTGAATTTGTACCAGCTGAACCCTGTGCTCCACTGCAAACAGGCAAGGGCTTTCATGTAGCTGGGAGAGCGATAGGAGAGCTTTTGCCAATATTTTCTTCATTTCCTTATTAGATGCCAAAGCAAGCTTTTGTTCTTAGGCAATTCAGGGACTGAGTTTTCTTAAGAACTGGAGAACTATAATTCTTCAGTCTCGTCGGACATTTTCCCTATTGTACCACTGTGGCACTGTTTGACACATTTCCCATAAGCATTACTGATCTTCTGATGAAGTTGGTGCTTCTTACTAAATGCCTGATGTTAGGCAAATGTCTGTTGAGTTTACTGCTCTTAAGATTTTACCAAGGAGGAGGGGAAAGGCAAGTGGACAGTAGAAGGAGAGAGAAAAAAGAAGGGGGAAAGTCTGGATGTGAATGTGCTGATGCAAACCACTCTGTGTTCTGGGGCTGAACATGCAACTGCTGGTGAGTCATGTTTCACAGTGTAAACATCTCTTCCTGCCTGGTCCTGGTATCATATTCTCTCTGGCATGGAGCATTGCTCATTTACTTAAGCCATCAGCAGGTTACTAGATTTTCCACAAAGTAGCAACCAGATGCCTGGGAAGAGGAATTTTATGGCAGGTGTGGTTGCTTCAACAGTCTCTCGCCTGAGAGAGACAGTCCACTTTTATGAGCATTGACATTGGTCAACCAAAAAATAAAGTGATGCTGTAGTTCAGATTTGGGAATCGATACTGAGTGAGAAGGAACTGAATTTTTTTCAAAGACTGCTACTTCATATGGAAAAGATTCTTTACTTCTTACTGAACTATAGCAAGTCATGCATATATGCCAGTGTGTCTCCTCTCCCTACAAGTGGCTGCTCCATGGAGTGTCCAGTCCCCAGTGATTGTCTGGCTGTTTGTTCAGTGGTTCTCCCACTCGCAGCCTTCCTGACTGACAGACAAAACCCAGCATTGTTCATGACTTCAGATGTTCCTCACACATGATGTCTGCTCCACCTGTCTATCCATGGTGGTTTACCCCACTGGAGAGGAGATCTGCCATGTCATGGAGCTTCAGGCGACTCAGATCACAGCTCAGAGTGCTCCATTGACCTATTGAGACAGCCAGTGTAGGCTGAGATTCAAGAAGAATTACAAAGCCAACCAGCCAAGGCACATGCTATTTTTCCCCATTACTCTGCTTTTCAGGCAGGGCACCTCCTGCAGCAGAATTAAGCAGTTGGCTTGAGACAAGTGTGATTTAACTGTGACAACTGCCTTGGTTAAGCTGTGCCTACCCACAGCAGGGACATAGTGGTGGTTCTGTACTCAAGGGCTGCTGTCATCCCTGGTCCTCTCCTAAGGCCCCTCTCATGGTACGTTCTTGCTGCAGACCCTGGTGAGGTTTTGGTTGTGGTCTTTAGTTCTTTCAGTGAACTCTATCTGGGCATAGAAGAGGGGCTGGCACTTGCCTCAGTGGATGTCTTTGTGAAAGTGTGTGGCACCTCAGGAGCTTCCCCAAAACCTCTGAAGCTGAACAAGGAAGTTGCTTGCTGAGCTGTGTCCTGCTTAGCTGCTCCTGAGCTGGTGTGATATGGCCTAATTAGGCTGATAACAGGTTGTAGAAGCTGTCCCTGGGGTGCCTGGCTGGGATGTGCAGACAACAACAGGGGACATTGCTTGGGACTGCAGAGGTGCAGACCTTCAGGCAGGTCTGAAGGAAATGAAGGCAGGGAATGTCCCGAAAATCCTTGGCAAAGCAAACAAAAATCTTCCAGTTCTTAGCTACTGAAAGACTCTGCTTTACTTAACTCCCTTTTACCCTGTGACAGATGACTTGTGCATTCCAGTTTGCTAACAGAGCTAAGCAGTTTAGGGGTGATTTAGAAGATAAAAGCTTTAAAACCTTTGGGAGCTTTTGCTCTGCTCATGTGTGGTGCATGGGAAGTGTGTGTGTTATTGGGATGCAGGTGAAATGGGTCTGTCAATACAATCACGAGCAAAGCAATGTGGTTCATTCCAAAATAGTGACAGTAGAACTTCCATAATGTGCCATAGGATGTGGTTGGTACTGCCACATCTCTGCTTAGATGGGATGCTCTAAACTGGGGAGGAAGAAGAAGCAGAAGTCCAAAGTACAGTATGAAAAATTTCGGGGGGTGGGGTGGGGAAAGGCTGGGAATGCCTGCAGACCTGGGCTGTATCCCCTGTCATGTTTGCTCCCAGGTGGAGGGCTTCAGGCAATGTTTTTATGCCATTTGTATTTATCTTGGGCATCTTTCATGGCACTTTTGCCACAGTGTTGGAGCTGTGCCTTCAAGACTCCATCCTAGCCTATGTCTTCTCTGTCTCTTCCTTATTTTGCCTGGTGCGTTGGGCCTTACTATCTCAAATGTATCAATTTCAGTGTAAAACTGCAGCTTCAACTCAGTTACCATGGGTACCACAAGATTTGCACAGTCTGCTCTCTGGTCCTCAAAGTTAACTTTGGAACATTTAAAATTAGAGATAGTGTACAGCCAGCTGATTACAGGATCCTGTGGACTAGCCATAGGCTAGTATGGCTTCCCCATGCAATCCCAGAGCAGCCCTGAATTCCAAACCACTGCTGCTCTTATGGCATCATGTAGCTTGTGTTAACAGGTGCTCTGGGAGAAGGCTGCAGTTGGTTACTGCAGAAGTATGGAGTTAGGCACCGTGCTACCTCAGGGGCAGTGCTGGGAATATATGTTCGACCTTATTATTAGAGGCAGGAGCTGAGACACCTTGGTTTTCTCCCTGTCTCAGGCAGTAACTTGCTTTGTTACCCACAGGAAGTCTCTCAAGTCTATAGGCCTGTAAAATGGGATTTCATTACTTTTTCATCAGCATCATCTTCTGAAGTTCAGTTGACACACTTACAGTGTATAATGTAACACTGGTGAGAAAAGTAAACCCAAGCTAAAAAAGAAGTGACATGTTTTTATTGTGACTTTTTTTGCATTTCCATCACACCTCTGAAGTACTGTTGACTCTTGGGCATAGGATGTACTGAGGAAGTTTGCTGTCTTCTCTATTATATCACAGGGAAATCTACAGGATGAACAGAACTGGTGTGTTCGAAAAGGATCCTCAAGGAAGAGGATGACACCAGGCCAGTGCAGAAAGTTCTTGCTTTCTAAGCCCCTCTCAGCTCTTCCTTCATTTCTAAGCTGCAGAAAGAAGCTTGTCCTGCCCCCTAAGGCCCTCAGTAATGGTGCAAGGCTCCTGTGCTGTCCTTCAGAAGGCAGTTGTACTTGCCTTGTCTGTTCATCTCCACCCCGTGCATGGGCTCTATTTGTGTTACAGTCCTGAATGCTGTAGGGAATGGAAATCCACCTTTGACTTTGGACAAGGGGGCCTGGAAAGTGGAGCAGCGTAGAGCTTAGCATGGACTAATAATGTACTGCTGCTCATTCAGATATGCAGGGACCTGCCTGCTCTAGGCAGTCCATTTCCAGCTTCCCTCAATCCATGCTTAGCAAAGCTGGAAGTGGCTATGCCCAGCTGTCAGGCTCATTGCAACCCTTTGTCCTGGCACTTTGTCCTGTCATTTTGTCCCAGCTCTTCAGGCCCTCTTCTTCCCTCCTCTTCTCCCACCTCTTTTCCTCCCCCCAGATTACTCTGATATCTGAGGGAAATACTCCTATACTGTTGGTTTGCAACAGCTTGGCTGTCAAGGCTTTTGTAAGGAGATGAAAGGTAGTGGCTGATTGTCTCTGTTGAGGGTGTCTGTCACTGATGACTGAGGCAGAAAACCCTCTGCAATGTTGGCACATCCTGGTTTTATTCACTGCAAGAGCTCATTTCAACACACACATTTGATTTTGTATCTGTGAGCTTACAGAAGGCTACAGATTGTTTTAGAAAGTGATGTTAGTCCAAAACCAAATGAAATGCAGTGTTTAATAAGCTGCATGTAGCACATTACCCTTGTTATAAAGTAGGTTTTAATCTTTTTCTGTTCATTAAAAGAAAAAAAAAAAAAAGAAAAGGAAGAATTTACAATCTCTTCCTACAGGGTTAGTAGTAATGTTCAGCAAGGTCTTGGCCTTGAGAGGTAGGAAGAAAGTCCCAAATGGAAAAGTCTCCATCTCTATGCATACTGTGCTAGACCCAAGTGTGGAAATACGGCTTCTGAGGTGAAGACAGCACACCCCTAATCCATGCAAGATTTCTCAGTCCCAGATCTTAAATAAATACTTTCTCTTGGCTACCAAGTTGCAGGGTTGCATGTTTCTGTTTCACTAAATGACTGTAGCAGATGGTCCTTGTCCGGCAAAGAGTCTCTAGTGAGCTTTTCCACTCCAGCATGTGAAGAATTAGCTCGTGTCCATACAGTGTTTTAATGGGCGTCTGAAATAGCTGAAGCTTCCTGAAGCACATGGCAGAACCAGTTTTTCCTTGCTATGCCAGCATCTCTGTTAGCAGTGGCCCTTCTCCTGGAGGCCAGATTCTTCTGCTGAGGAAGCCAGCCAGAGCTCGGCCCAAGGGGGTGTCTGAAGGAACTCAAAGTGACCTCAGCACTTCATGCTTTGCTGACTAACTGAGGAAAAAATAGGCCAGCAATTCATTTCACAAGTCTCTCAAGCTATCACAATAATTTATAGGAAGTCATTATACAATAAATTGTAGATATAAAATAGCAGGTGGCACATCTTTCAAGCTGTATGCATTAAAATTCATCTTGACAAACCAGGAAAACAGCCCCCCAATCTATTGTCACTGAGCAACTACAAAGGAAGTAAGTTGTAGTTAAGAGAAATGGAGTGTTAATGACAGGCCTATGCCACTAAACACAGCAAAATGCCTCAAATGCCTCAGCAGTAATTGTCATCAGAACAATTTCTTTCCCTGCTAGTTATAAAATCAGATACACTATTAGAGACATCATTTGTAAAATCCAGACACTGTGCATTTTCATCAAACGTAGCAATTGTCTCCATCTCTGAGGTTCCTGAAACATAAACCCCCTTGGGGTCCTGGCTGGGCTGCTGTATGCAAGCTGTGAAAATACTGATGTACTCATTTTATCCTTTGCTTTCCTTGTCCTTCTCCGCTGCCTTTCTTTATTCCTTCCTTACTGGCAGCCACTGATGTAGCCAAGTCACTTCTGTGCCAAGAGGATGAGGCAACTGCTTTCTCCCAAGCCAACTACGGTGATACTGCTGACCTTGATTTCCATAAATGATTGAACAGTGTCTCCTGTTTGCAGTGTATTTCAGGCTCCATTTACCCAAGATCCTTCGATGCTGAAAGAGCTTTTCATCTTCCCCGTCTCCTCCTCACAGTAATAACCAAGCCTGACTCTGTCTCCTCTCCTTCATAGTCATGAGCTGCTCAGACTACCAGTCTGAGCAGCCCCAAGATGCTTTTCCCCATGAACAGATTTTTCTCAAATTGTAGGGTTTTAAAAATTTCTGTTAACCTACTGAAATTGAATGTGGATTTTATATTGGGAAGGAGATTTCTGTAGTCACTGGACAAGCAGTCCAGTGGGACTACTGAAGTGGGAATTAAAAAGTGTTTCTGTAATCCATGCATTTGTGACACAGAAGCAATTCGGTAACTGTTAGAATAAATGAAAAAACTGTTAGAATTTGTGATGGTAAGATTAGCATTGCTTGTTTCTGCAATATCTGTAACTTTCTAGATCAGCAGGGTCCAAAGGGAACACTTCTAACAGGGCTGCTAAGCCAGCTTTTGGAGGTAGAGATGTTGTAGGAGCAAGAGGAGTACTGAGGTATGTGTTGCTTAAGGCCTGTTCAAGCTGACAGTGAAAATATGGTATGGATTTTTCTCAGTCAAGGTGGTACTGAATTCTTTGATTCTCAAGTCGAGGCACCCTTCTCCTGTAATCCTTTCTGAATTTCTGGGCCACATCTGCTGGCTTTAAGCAATTTACACCAGCATAACCTGGCCTCTAGATTGTGTGCTTTAGCTGCGGTGCTTTAAAACCATTTGCTATCCACATCAACACAAGCTGAAATTTAGATATATTTGACCTTCCTTCCTTCCCTAGCACTTTGGAAGCTGAATAATAAATGTGTAGTGAATTCTGCCCTCCAGGTATCAGATTATTTTTCTTTGCATCCCTTTGAAAGATGTTTGTTATGTTACTTTAAGCCTCTGCTGCCAAGGGGACAGCATGAGGGGGGGTGGGAAATAGGAAGGTGGTGGAGAGTGTACTCTGAAAGGGAAAAGCTCTGTGGAAAGCTTTGGTGCTAATGGATCAGATCCATTTGCAGCCTTACAGTTTGCAGACAAATGTGCATGTTGCATTGTTGGGCAAAACACTACATGCTTATAAGTAATTAGTAGCAGTTTAGGTTTTCATCATTGCTTGTGTGCTGCTCTGGGGGAATATGTAGCAAAACACAAGCTCAGAAACTGAAGAGTTTATGGTCTTAAATATGCAATTCTGCAGGTAAATTGCTGAAGCTAATAGATCTCTCCAAGACAGAGCCAGAGTTTCATGAGGACAGGCTGACCCCCCAGGATGACAGCAGAGCCCCTTTCTGAGGGGAAGAAATGGAACAGCTTAGGAAGAGTATGCACCTAGTCCTTATCATTTTCATCAGAAATATCTAAACAGGTGCATTGTTTGATAGGAATCTTTGAAAAAGCCCCCGAAATGAAAGATAAACCACTCCTGTGAAAGACAGATACTTTTTTCCCCATAGAATAAAAAGTATGTATCTATTAAGCTATATATATCTATCTATATCTATATATATATCTATATATCTATCAAATTGAAAGTTTAGTAAGAAGAGAAGCA